>NC_052129.1:594051-599743 GCF_012273895.1 Zerene cesonia | reverse complement strand
GCACGTGGGGCGCGTGGGGTGTGGTGGGTGGCGCTCACCGTGAAGTAGGTGTACTTGTGCAGCTGGCCGCCGGTGAGGCGCGCGAGCTGGCCGACGGTGGCCGCGTCCGCGTACGCGTTGTTGCACAGGAACAGCTGCACGCACACGCCGGCCGCCGAGCACGCCTGCCCCAGCTCGTTGTACGCCGTCGTCTGCGGCGCTGTTACACATTGCCATAGCTTATTTATATTTATATATTCATAATGTTTAGCAGCTCCATTTACTTTGCTTTAGTTCTCAATTTTCTAACAGCTGTGATCTCAATTCAAGCGGACACAAATCCAACGAAATAGAAATCGTTAAAAGCATATCAGCTGTCCCTTGAAAATGGATAATTTAAATATACATCATCAGAATTTCAAAATAAAGGTTAGAAGAACAAAATCCGCACAATCCTTAAATGAAATCAAGCAAACAACTTAAAGGCAAATGTAATAGAATTTTCATGAGATACCAAGTGCAATTGCGGGTGTGCTCTTCTCAAATCCAAATTCGTTATTATTTTTTTATTTACCTGAAGTAGAAAACACTTATAATGCGTAGAAAAGATTTTCAAATGGTTTGGATAGCTGCTCATTTAAAGAACTTCCGTAAGCACTTTTCACTAACAACAATACAACCAAATAACAAAAAGATCCTCACCCAAAATCTGCTTCTCCTTATCGGTTCCCAGCAGTTTCCTGTCCTCCCTGTTGATGAGCTTCCCAGGCGCGTTGTACGTCGGCAGCGTGGTGTGGAACACCAGCAGCTGGCCGCAGGTGTCCGCCGCTTTCAGGGCTTCAAGACCCGCCTGGAGCATTGTACATGGAGAGTTTATATAATCGTGAATTATTGAATAATTTTATTGATGCCATATGAGTTAGTTAAGTTTAAGTGCTATTACTTTGTTACTTTTGAGTTTATTTTTTTTTAAATGGATTTAATGGCATTTTGTATGTTTTGTGTCAAAAATCATAATGGAATGCATGAGATAAATCTGAACTTATATTTAAGGGGTTACGACATAGTAAAAAACATAGTCGCTTTCTCTGTTCGCTTGGACTATGGACAGGTCAGCTCACCTGAACAGCCGGCAGCAACGTGATCTCCGTGGTCTTGGTGTCCGCGAATATGATCGGCAGCTGTTCCAGCAGAGTCTTGATGACCGGCGTGGGGCCCGCCGGGGCCAGCAGCCCCTCCAGCAGGGGCACGAACATGTCGCCCACGTCGCCCACGGACAGCATCTGGGGGGCCGCTAGAGACTCCTGGGAAGGGGTGATTTAAATAAGTCATACAACTCCAATAGGGGGGCAAAAGTTATTGTTACGTGCCGTAGTATGGTCAATCTTGACTCTTTAATCTTTGGACAATAAAGTCAAAATCCAATAAAAAATATATGGATATTTTAAAAGCGTCATAATACAATAGAAAAAATGTGTCACCTTAATGTTGTAGAAATGAACCGTGGAACTGTACGTGATGAAACCGATGCGCGTCTTGCATTCGCCCGTCTGCTCGTCCTTTGGCATCGACTTTGAAATAAACGTACAATTTTAGAAAAAAAAAAATTCAAAATTATTACAAGTATAGTTAGACGAAACGAAAATTGCTCGAACTACCGACTAACATCTTCATCTATGAATGCAAATGCAATGCAATGAAAAACAAATAATCTACAGAAAAAAAGCAATGTAATTATTTCGAAAATTTCTATAATTACTCACATAAACACTTCACTTCATTTTTCTTTAATCTTTCTATGCTATAATATGATAACAATAATTTTTATTCGGCAACAGAAAACACATGTAGATACATACAATACAATATAGTAAGCATATTTAACTGCTGTAATTTGAACTATGTCTCCAATGTCAGGCGATGGCCTGTGCTATAGCAGACATTCATCCGTCCGTTGTAACAAGTAACTACAGTATCAGAACTATGTATGTAATTCAAAATGTATTACCACGATTAAAACTTAAAAAATATTTTATGGATGAAAAAAAATCACACAAACCTCAATAATGTCCATGATGTTGTCACAGATGGTGGCCAGCAGGCCGCTCTTCACTGAGTTGTAGGACACGTCGATCACGAATATAACCGCCGGCGGCTTCGGCAGCGTGTTGTTCTAAATAAGAAGAAATATATATTAGAGAATAAGAATTTATAAAGATTAAAATATGATGGTAAGATAATGAGATAATGGTCAATGTTGTAGCAGGCAGCACTGAGTTTTGATGGCAGATGATGAAGGGTAAAAGAGACTATTGTCAACACCAAAGGGAATCCTAGTGAGGAGAACAGTGAATTGTGTAATTTAAGTTTTTTTTTAGTAACAATAAAGTTTTCAATTTTTTTTTTGTATGTGGTTTCGATTCCATAGAATTCATATGGCTGTTTAGTTGCTTCAGAGACTAAATATTCGCACTGCATCCACAAGGGTGGCGAAACCACACATTTTCACTGATACATGGAATTTGTGAAGATAGGGTCGGCAGATTAAGACCGTGTAGATTAAGAAGATTGGCTCTACATGAGATCTGATATCTTTTTCACAGGGCAAACCTCATGTGGTCTTCTAGGCAACATTTTACATGAAATGTTTTTAGTGGGATTTAATTGTAGGTGACTGTCTTTTTTACCTAAATAAAAATCTTTCGATTCAATAGGACATCTAACTGATCATTATTCTAAAAATCGATCCTTAACACAGTCGTCAGAAAATTACTAAAATATTAGTAATGTAGACATAGCCAGACAAACAGATAAACTATTGATTACCCGACAATACTGCTCCGTGGCTACTATTTCATACGCGCCGAGCGCCATTTCGGCGGGCACGCGTCCGTACTGCTGCATCGTGTTTATGTACTGTGTGTACTCCATTGGCACTGGAAAAATATGAGAAATTATTTTTCAGGATAATGGAAAATTGTGTTTTTTCACATTATATTAGCTGGATATGGATTCTTCTATACAAGAGCATACTTAAAAACTTCTATTTACACTAGCTGCACGACCCGGCTCCGCCCGGGTGGTCAATTATAGTAATTGAAAAAAAAAATTAAATAAATATATACCATTCTATCTTTTAAGTTGGATCTAACTGCACATGGTGTGCAAATTTGATTAAAATCTAAAGAAGATCTTATAAAAGTAAATTATATAATTTCATACGCATGTAAATGTAAACCTTATTCAAAGTCACCCCATATCGAGAACACCCAAAGTGGACCTTATTGCTATAGTCATAAGGTCGAAAATCATTCACTCACCTTCAGTAGTGGCCTTACAGAAGGCGCACTTAAAATGTCTTCCAGCATCTATGAACTTCATATTAGGGCATATGTATGCCTTGCAGCGGCTACACCTCACCGGCCCCATACTCGGCGAGCCGGTTAACGCGGCGAAGTCTATAAGTGGCGGCTCGGGCTCTGAACCCAATGTATCCGCCATTGGCGAGATCTGTGGACCAAAAGAAGCATAAACTATGTGGATGAGTTATGAAGGAAAAAGAGAATAGACTAATTTTGGGTAAAAACAATAGGCATCAACTGGAAGATTAAAAAAAAATTGTGAAATAGTATACAATGTCGAACGCATTTTCTGTTCAGGTATTTATAATCGAAATTCTATTACAACTTCTAGTCAATATTGTGTGTTATTACAATCCAGTGTGACAAATTTATTTGCATTTGAGATATTAATTTAAATAAACCCACTAGAATGTGGACATTTACAAATCACTAGAAACCAAACCAACACTTGGAATGCCGCCTCCTTGGTACAGTGGTTAACGCGTGAGCGTAGAACCGAGGGGTCCTGGGTTCAATTCCCGGTGGAGACGAATAAAAAAAAAAATGTCTCGGTCTGGCAGGACACAGAAGGCTGATCACCTACTTGTCCCTAAAGAAAATCGATCAGTGAAACGGATGTACATCAACTGCCCTATACCCCACTAGGGGACACGGGACTTCACTTTTTAAACCATCACTTATTCCTTTGTTTTCTTAGAATGTGATATCCAATAAAATATGTTTCATACCACCAAACAGAAGGGCATCGCTGTCTGCTTGAGCAAGTCAGCTGTCACGGGCACACTGTACATAGAGCTTCGGATAAATCTCGGACCTGGAATATACGTGAAATCGAATAAACAAATAAAACATTACAAATTTTCTTTAATTGGTAATTAAAATGAGTGAGCGAGCGAGAGAGAGCGAGAGAGAGCGAGCGAAAGAGAGCGAGAGAGAGCGAGAGATTAGCATGAGCGCAATGTAAACATTCAATACCTTTACATCACTACATATTATAAAACAAAGTCGCTGTCTCTTTCCCTATGTCCCTATGTATGCTTAAATCTTTAAAACTATGATAGTGATTTAAGAGGAAGGTATAATAGTTAACATAACATATATATTATTTAACTACTACTACTATATAATTTAATATTTAACTACTCCGAATTTAACGCGTGCGAAGTTGCGGGCAAAAGATAGGTTATAAAAAAAAAGAGTAGCGAACAATGTTAGGGTACAACCATATTTCACTTCAACTACTTTAAACAATCATACATTTTATTTATATAGTATGAAGTGAGTGGGTAAGAAAATTTTACAGTAGACAGATCCCAGTCTCGTTGTGGCATACTAGATGCGCGTGGTTTTAATTCAATTAAAATTTATAACGGATTGTTTATTGATATCATTTTATCTAGATTTTTAAGTAGGACAACTTACTAGCATTCCCCTTATCGTCCACAATGAAGTCGGTGGTCACTAGAGGAGGTACCAGACCCTTATCATTGGTCACAAACACTCCACTGCGATTTTGCTGGTCATCAGCCATTACTTGTATCTGAAAATGATGCAGTAATGTAAAAAAACAAAATGTAAATTCATGTAGCTAACTATTACTCCGATTCAGTGTTAAAGCTATACCATAGAACTTAAAAATCAAATAATTAAAGATAATTCTAGAATTTCTTATAACTTTAAGATGTCCAACCAGTGTGGCAGGAACTATTTTTGAAGCCGGTCGTCAGTCGGGGTGTGGTACCTTCCATGGTGCGAGATGGCCCAATTTGTGTTGGGACTCCCACACCAAAATTTTCTATAAGAACTGAATCAAGAACTCACTGGGCTGGGCATTTGATCGGGATCGAGACGTTTTTGTGGCGGCTGTTGAAACTGTTGTCCGTAGCTCGGCTGTTGTCCGGGGAACTGTTGCGGCGGATAGCCAGAGTTGGGCTGGTAGCCCGTTTGTTGCGGCATCGGAGGCATGCCTGCATTAGAGACTACGGTAATTAGCTGTTCTGCTCGGTTTCACACGAAAACAGATTTTTTTCTGATACATCACTGCCAAGTTTCATCAAAATCTTAAATACCATTGTCCTACATTTGTATTTTCAACTATAATTGTCAAACTATTTCATTTTCATTCTATTAATTGAATATCATAGGAGTAACTTTATTTATTATTTTTAAAATAAAAATAAATCTACACACCTGGATATTGAGCGTTTGTGGGTGGACCAGGCGGCGCTCCATATCCGGGCTGATTTTGCCCCGGAAATTGTCTTTGCTGAGACAACGGCGGCGGCATGTGAGGCATGCCGGGAAGCTGGGCGTTTTGGAACTGACTGTATTGTGAAGATGGAGGCATGCCT
>NC_052129.1:563888-593051 GCF_012273895.1 Zerene cesonia | reverse complement strand
TGCGGCGGCATGCCTGGTTGTGGGGGCATGCCTGGTTGAGGTGGCATTCCTGGTTGTGGTGGCATGCCTGGTTGAGGCGGCATGCCTGGTTGTGGCGGCATTCCAGGTTGTGAAGGCATTCCTGATTGAGAAGGCATTCCTGGTTGCGGCGGCATTCCTGGTTGAGGAGGCATGCTAGATTGAGGTGGTATTCCAGCCTGCGAATAAGCCGGTTGTGGTGGCATACCAGGTTGCGTTGGCATGCCTGACTGTGATTGCACTGGCTGAGGCGGCATGCCTGGTTGGGGGAGCATACCGGGCTGTGGAGCCATGCCTGGATGTGATTGGCTCTGTTGTGGGGGTATGGCTGGTGGTGGCATGCCTTGCCGTTGCATATTTGGTTGCGACGTCATGGGTTGAGGAGGTATGCCTTGAAGACCTTGTTGTGGAGGTAGGCCAGGTTGCGCTTGAGAACTAGGTGGAGCCGGTAAGCCACCTTTACTTGGAGGCATTCCTTGTCCAGGTTGAGGAAAACTAGGTGGAGGTCCTTGAGATTCAGGTCTAGGTGGTCCTTGAAAGCCAGGTTGGCTTGTTAGCGGCTGTTGCAAGCCGGGCATGGAATTTGATTGCGAAAAATTTGGACCCTGACCAGGTAATTGACGATTTTGGAATCCTGAACCTGGAGGCATTTGAGAACCTGGTGGTCCTTGGCCCGGTGGCCTCATTTGCTGCTGATTCATGCCGGGTTGACTAGTTGGCGGACCCTGACCAAATGGAGTCATCCCTGAATTTGGAAGTTGTAACCCCTGTGGACCTTGCTGCATCGGTTTGGGAGGTTGCATTGATGACGGTGGCATTTGGGGTTGGTTGAATTGAGGACCCTGGGTGGATGTAGGCGGGGCACCCATCGAAGGTGGAAATTGCGGAGCATTGTTCGCCGGTCTACCAGGAGGGAACTGCTGGGGGGGGCCTTGCATATTAAAATTAGATGTTGGAGGGAAGTTTGGTGGAAACTGTCCAGGAGGGAGTTGTGATGTTGGAATATTGAAACCTTGTGGCCCATTGAGGTTCATATTTTGCATTTTCTGTGACATATCATCTTTGCCCATTTGAGGACCATTTGGTGGTATTTGACTAAAGTTTGCATTTTGAATGCCGTTAAAATCTTGGGATGGAGGAAAGCCTAAGGGGTTATTTGGTGCGTTGTTGTTCTGCCCGGGGGGCGGGTATTGTGGATTCATCATCTTCAATGTTGCCTATCTGAAATTGAAATACAAATAAATGTGTCACATGAGATTCAATGTAATGTTACAACATTTATTATCTATAACGCTTATAGAAATAGCATTTGTTATTTCTTAGATAGTAATTATGTCACTGCAGATTAATAAAGAATTTCAAGAAGTAACATTTAAATTCACAATCAGAAATAGGTTAAAGGGACTTGACAAATTAATCTCATTTTAGCTAGGAAAGATGTATTTTAAGTTCATGTTATCCAAAAACCAAGAAACGCAAAATTTAAGCAAATTATATTATATATTTTATCTCTGAACACCCTGGTTTACATTGTTCTCAATACCTTAGGCAAGATATACTGATTAAGAAATAAAAAATAAGACCATTTTCTAAACTATAAAACACACATTTATATCTGTACGAGTTTCTGTGCCAATTAGTTAAAAATGTTGTGAAACTAATTACGTAGGACCAAATACCATGTGAGTTTGTTTTGACCAAATACCATTGTAAGTATCTTATTATTTTTGGATGTATTGTCATGTTAGATAGTTTAGTATGGATATCTATCTTATTTTTTCTATAGAGTTGTTAAGTAGTTCTCAATACAAATCTTCTTCTTTCGGTCTTTGAAAAGACCCACTTCAATTTTATGTTTTGATGACCCAGTCTTTCTAACTTTCCCTTTTTATCATATATGACATATTAAAACTTGTTTGCCACAAGTCCTTTTTAATTTATTATACAAAAGAAGTAATTCTTACATACATTTTAAATAACCATTGTGTATTGAATACTCCAATTAGAACATTTACAGTTGCAGAAATTTACAAAATTAATATTAATACACCATATAAAACATATAAATACAAAAAGTATTGACATATTCTTGTTTCTTAATAACAAACTTTTATACAATTGTTGCATTACTATAGATGTGCTTACAATTCATTTACTGAATTAATTGACAGTTTTAAGATGATAGCAATTTTTTATTATAAGGGTTGAGCTGAGTTGCAAAAAATTACATACCCTAAGTAAATAAGTAAAATCAAATTTATTTTCCATTTTTTTACATTCTATGTTCTTACAAGTAACACAGAAGTCAATACAATTTTATTTGATAAACATCTGATGTCATTTTGATGCTATATTTAGTATTTTACTATATACTATATCTTATTTTGCTAGACAGTCAATAAATAGTCTAAACACTGCTTTTGGTGGATGAATAAATGTTAAATTTAGCATAGTAACATAATTGTATCATTAATATTACATTTTACAACAGCTTTTTAATGACCTAATAACATAGTGATCTTTGAGACTGTTGTTAAGGTTACCTCACTAATGATAAAAAAGTACTTTAAATTAAAGAGTTCAACCAGATTGGAGGGGTTTGCTCCCAATTAGATTGATCTTATGAAATGACAATTGATGTAAATAAAGACAATAAACGGAACTGTAACATTCTAGGCATACGAATATTAAAAAATTAAGATAAATACCCAGTCAGAAGCTATGAATTATTATCAATTATGAAGATAATATTCTTAAAAACTGAAATTTTGTTACCTAAAATTTGACAGCTGTAGTTACAATTTTGCACACTATTTTATAAGTGGCCCAAATGGAAATCAATAATGTTGTAATATAATAAAGGTGCTTCTTCTAGTGAAGTATCAATACTTACAACTTTTTCTTTAGAATTTAACGTATTCACACACTAAAAAATATAAACAACACACAAGAAACACGGAGACTTTCGGGCCACGTATTCTGGCTGACAGATATGACAGTAGACAGCGCTTATGTGGAACTTTTTAAACAACACTCGTATTGCGTGTGGCGGAACGTAATTACAGGAAAGTATTGCGCTCTTATTACATTTTCACAAGTAGTTTATCGAACATTGTTTACCAAAAAAATATTTAGGTTTTTTTTTTTGGTTTAAGAGTTAATACCAATGGATGAATTTTAATAAAAGTTAAATTTGTTGCTACAGATTGGAACGTCACGACGAGTCATTTTTGAATTGTCAATATAATACACGTTTAGAAATTTGAATACGTGACTATTCGTAAACGTTTCATAAATTAGAAATAAATCCAAAATTAGCAACTTCTTAATATATTCTTCATTGCATATAATACATACTTATTACAAAAGTTTTACAGATATTCAAGACGTATTAAAATGCACAAGGCGGCTTTATTGCTTAATAGTAATTTCTTCCAAGCATCACACTATAGTAGGTACAGAGAAAGTGTTGAAATCCTATGGAAAGAAAGAGTATTAATACAATCAAAACATTACACAGGCTAAGTTTTGAAAAGACTGTTAGTTTATCAGTAGACCGAGCTTTATACAACCTACGGTATAGGTTTTTTTTTTTGAATTCTAAGTTTACCGGTTTCTCTAAAGTCAACTAGGGAGTGTGGATTAGTATTTGAAAGTCTTTAATATTTCAGGTAGCTAGTTCCATATTGTACAGGTATATCTACTTGCTACATTATTCCTAGAACCTTATTACCTTTGAATTGAAAGAATTATCAAGATCATGGCAAAATAACAAGTACTCAAACATTTAATATAAGTAATAATATAGGTATTTTTCGAAATTTATGTAATTAATAATATTTATGTAACTTCCCGTTATGTATCGCTATATTAAGTAAATTCAATCGCTGATTTGTAAATAATGATACCCAGAAACTTGCATAGTGATAAATGAAATAATAATGGATAAATTTTTATATAATAGAAAAATTCGATCACGAGCCCGCCTCTTTCACCTTATCATGGCAACTCCTGAACGCCCATGGTATATGGGTGGGTTGTTTTCTGATCATTTTATGATAAATAATAAACAAGGTGTTTATAGGTTCTAGTTCGAGCTAAGATTTGCTCAACTATCTGAGGGTGGCTGGGTTTGCCAAGCCCGGGTCGGCTGCATTGCGCATGTCAAGATAAACATGTGTAGTGATGGCCGCAGTCGATAATGTGTTATATTTTTATTTTATTTATATAGTATGTTATTATCACGCTTATATTATTAGTATCACCTGAATGTATACAACATACAAATAAACTGTAACCAATTCTTTTAGACTCGATTGAGACCCAATGTAAGCGGACATGTTTAATTCAAACTATACATTTATCAAGAATCGGTGACAATGCAAAAATTTCATGACTCTTATTAGTCTAACTAAGATTGCTAGGATTAAACAAACTTTCTAATGTATACTCTGTATAGGAGTCGAGACAAATTAGTTGATTGAGTGCTTTTTAGTTTTTTATTAAGTGTTTTTATTAATTTAATAGATTTTAAGAGATTGTGACCATACTTTGTGTAAATAGGCATAGACGTATATCAAAATCTGTCGAGATCTTTTTGTAGATATCATTTTCACAACTGTATTTATGGATGTTAATAAATACAGATTAAAGCATGGGTGAAAATCAAAGGATTTTTTTTGTTTTGAAAAGAAATGATTAACTATTATGCATTTGCACGTTTCTTTTTAAAATCTTTATTTAAATATAAGACTTGTTGCCTTATAATAAACGTTAAAATCCATCGACATACTCACATCACTAGCAAGTCACCGCGATCGATACCTTCAAAGCCTATTTTAACGTGAGCTTGGTGTCCCGTAACTATTACGAAATATTAAATAATTTCAAGGCATTTATAAATAGCAGCCATGAAATACAATGGTGTAAAGATTTACATTTCGAAATTGTATTCTAGATATAAAATTGACTGAGTGTTTGCGATAAATAACATTTTCACGTGGTATGGTGTGAATTTTATCGAAGTTTCGCCTTTTCTCCTTGTGTTATGAAAATGTGAGTAATAATTAAACACAGCTTTTAGGTTGAGCTAGGTTTTCGCATTATTCTTTCACGTCTAAATTTCCACCTCTTATTTCATCCTCTTTTGGTGTTATTTTATCGATATTATTGAGTTTAAGCTCTTATAGATCTTTAAATACATCAACAAGTTTAAATATAACTAAATATTTATATTTATTAATCAATCTGTAATAAAATAAAATCTGTTTAAATAAAAACATGGTAAAAAAGGTAGATAATATTTATTCGCAGACTAATATTTATATATGTAGGTACATAAGCAATGAATTATATTTTATATTCATAATATAAGTAGCTAAGAGGTACTCGCTCACGTTTTGTAGCGGAATATTATAAATAAATAAATGAACTACTAATGGAGAACCTTCGTAGTTTTTAATCGTCGTAACGGGTTAGGTAATAATTAGAATCTGATTATCAAATTAAACCCACAAAGTACATTTTTTATATAGTTATTCAGATAGATTTTATAACTTTTTCTATACATCCGTTATCATTTCGTTCGTTGTGTGAATCGTTTTGATTTCGCAATACAGATATTATATTCAATCATCATTCTGCAGCATACCTTCGACACGTGCAAGATTCAACAATTAATTTAACACATTTTTCAATCCCATGTTGGTAACTACTGTTAGTTTACCAAAAATATGTTGGCTACCTAAGTCACTGAGCATTAAGAAGTTGTTACTGATGGAAATTTTAAAATCGTTACAAAAATAAACTTAATAAGTATAACGCTACACTACAATTATAAATACCGACTTATTGCACAATTGTGATCCGTAACATTTATTTTGCAATTTAAAGCATTCTTTTTAGTTAGGCTATGTGGGAATTTATAGGAATTATGTATGTATCATATTGCATTAAGAATTTATTTTTCCCAAATGTATGTGGGATACAGGTTGCGCGTCAACGGAACTCCGCGAATGTAATTTTAACATAAACTAACATATGTCATTATATCTATTGCCCATTTCACAAATGAAAAAAAAAAAAATAAATAATCCGACACATAATAATTTTACGGTGACTTAACATTAAAATATCATTAATTTGTCTATACAATGAACTTGAACCGTGTAACATAATAAATGAGTTGGATGATATGAAATAATTTTAAATCTAGAATCTAACTACTTCACTATCTAGTTCTAATAAAAACATCACGATAACTTTTAAGTTCATTCATTTTACAGGATGCAAATGGATCTGCTCATCATCTGCTCCATCCTGGGCTTTACTCATGGTCTACCTCAGAAGCCGAACCTCGACGCCATACTAAACCGTCGCACCGATGTCTACATAGCAGGATTCTTTCCATTCGGCAAGGGGGTTGAAAACTCTAACACTGGTATCTATCAATTCTGAGATGAATACTTAAAGACGATAGCATTTTCGTGCACCTTTTTATGTATTTAAGAAGCAAAATAAAAATAAAAGACTTTTAAACCGTGATATCACTCGCTTTAAAGCGATGGATGCGTCGGAATAAACAACTTTATGAATAAATCGCATTTAAAATCCTTATAAAGTCTTTAATATCTATTTGAGCATAATTTTTCAGTTAGATTTAAATTAAGAGTACGTAAAATTTAACGAGTCTGTAATAATCGGATAATATTGTGATTACTGTAGCAGACGCGAGTTAATATATCCTATATTATAACAGAGTTCATGCTAGCAACAGTGTCTTAAAGACATTGCATTATTACGTATCACATTTATAAATGTAAAACTCGAGATTGCATCTTGCATAGTTTTTATAACAGAATTGTTAATGAATCGGTATGGAAATTGAATAAAAAATTTAAAAGTTTTGTTTTACAGTTTGCACTTGTATACCTACAAACCTACGTCATTTCGGTTAAAAAAAACTGTTTATAAATAAAGATCATGTTAATCAATTCCACTAAATAAACATTCAAACTGTACTCAAAGTTAACTTATCTCGATATTTAATTTAATTAGTTTAGTTAAACGATCTCATCGACTAATTGATGCGTTAATGGGTATCGTTCGGAATATCGAAGAATCGAAATGCTCGCCATAATAGAAATTCGAGGAACCGTAACAGTAACTTTAAAATTGAAAGTAAATGAATGATTATCATATCATGATACTAATTGTTACTGTAAAATACGGTTCCTCGAATCTATATTCAGTTTCAAATAGAAATAAAGTTACTTTTATTTATCATTTTAATTACGTTATACCCGAACTGTTTTTCGTTATAACTCAACCGTTTTACTGATAGGTAAGTTATGTTATTACGGCGATTACGCACCACTGGAGAATGCGAAATATTTTTATAATAAATTTTTACATTAAATTAACTAACATTTCATTTCTCATATTAAATGTTAAACAATAGGATACTTATGTGTACAAGTTTAGGTCTTTCGACTTGTCAGTATATAATACCTATAAATTGTAGACCTATAAAGAAGTATTTCAAATAAATGCAAAATGTTATCACGATAATAGATATTATTAAAACATAACACCATACTAGTATTATAACTGTGTCACAGTCTACTTTAACAAAGAAGTTACTAATTAGTTAATCGTTGACATGAACGCTTGGTACATATTAAGATAGTCCCTATCTATAGCTAGGTAAGATTCAAAATTCAATCTAGAACTGTGTACCAAAGCTATGTGAACACCGCTGTAGGTCGAGGCGTGATGCCGAGCGTGAAGCTGGCGCTGGACCACGTGAATGAGCACGACACTGTGCTCCGGAACTACCGCCTGCATATGTGGTGGAATGATACTGAGGTGAGATTATCTTATATATAAAATTCTCGTGTCACAATGTTAGTCTCTATACTCCTCCGAAACGGCTTGACCGATTCCTCTGAAATTTGGTAAGCATATTGGGTAGGTCTGAGAATCGGCTAACATCTATTTTTCATACCACTAAACGATAAGAGTAAGGCAGAACAGCGTTTGCCGGGTGCAGCTAGTGATATATATAATATAATATAATAATATAGCCTTTTATTCAGATAATCTTTACATACATAGTAAAAAATAAACAGTTACAAACTAACAAAATATTAAACGAAGTATATCTACAATCACAAAATTTGCTGTTTCCATATTTTCTGAAGATCTGTTTCCAACCGTTTCCATTGAGATTATGATATACTATACTAACATTTACTATACTACTTGTTACTTATTATCTACTACAAGATATCTACTACCGATTACCGACTACCTACATCTTACTAACGACTGCCGACTAACTTCTACCTATTAAGTTTTTTTTTTTTGAGGAAGGCTCATAGATTCTCAGGGCCCGCCAGGGAGGGGCCGTCAAAACTCATAAACAAATTATGACATAGACTTTTAATCAGGATACCGTGTGAGTAAAGCAAATGATGAAAGCAATCACGTTGTTGTGGTGAAATTCAGCAGCCTAAAATACTCCCTTCGTCCTTTTTCAAAAGATCCCGAATTATTTGAATATTAGATACAAGAAAAAAGAGTTATTTTCATGACTAACTAATGTCCATAAATTTAGGAAGTATATTAATAATATTTTATCGTTAGCTGTCCCACACCACAACCTTCAAGCTGTCTAAAGCTTTTCTATATTTAATCACTGAAGTCTATAAGGCCTTACTCGTACATAATATATTGATTGTTGGTCGACATTCAATGACTGCAACTTTATCGTTTCGTTGCGTGCAGCCTGAACATCACATCGATTATATTATTGACGTTCTTACCTTGAACTCTATAACAAGGGATATATTGAATAAAGATTATTTATTTATATTTATTTATCTGTGTAATTTGTTAAAGTAATCATTAAAGCATCATCACACCATACATAATATAAAATATAATTTTAGATTTCTCAGATACTCGTTAATTAATACGATGTTCTAATTTTTTTTATGTCATAGCGGGCAACTGAGCTGGTGGTTCGCCTGATGGTAAGCGATCACCACCGCCCGTGAACATTCGCAGAGGCTCAGACCTCTGAGAATGCGCTGCCGCTTTTATGGGATAAGGAAAGGATTGATGAATGTAAAGAAGGAATGGACTGGGAAGGGATAGGAGGGCTCCCCCAATCACCGTACGAAACACATAGCAAGCTATTATTTCACGCCGGTTTTCTGTGGTTTATTTACGGTATAACTACTTAGTTATTCCGATCACGTCACGTTTGTTTGATTATTTTCATAACACCTCGTCAATTAATATAGTTTGATCTACAGAATATATTATTGTCTAATATAAATAATAATTATTGCTTATTTTGCTGGCTTAAGAGACACATTTTCTTTCTGTCTTGGTCTAATATGATAAATTGTCGAACAGTGTAACGCAGCGGTTGGTGTGAAGTCATTCTTTGATATGATGCACAGCGGACCCCACAAGTTGATGCTGTTTGGTGCCGCGTGTACCCACGTCACAGATCCTATCGCTAAGGCGTCGAAACATTGGCACCTTACTCAGGCAAGATTATGTTTTTAATTTGTGTAATGGTGGATTTATTAAGGCAAGATAGAAATTGTTCACACAATAACATCTTGATAACGCCAAAAGATTCAAACAAAGATAATATTGTACAAACAACATACATTGGTATGAACTACTATTATGTATAATAACTACTATTATATTATATATTATTTGTTCTCAAAAATATTTATAGAGCTAACTAAATAATTCTTCTCAAACATCAAATTTAAATTAATAGAACATGGAAGGACCACGCAAGTACAAGATAAAAATAAAAAACATAAAAAACATAATAAAAAAACCAAAGCAACTAATCTCCTAACAAACATCATTCTCATCCCAGCTGTCATATGCGGACACCCACCCTATGTTCACGAAAGAGGCGTTCCCGAACTTCTTCCGTATCGTCCCTTCCGAGAACGCATTCAACATCCCGCGCATTCGTCTACTGGAGCACTTCAACTGGACCAGAGTGGGCACACTGTACCAGAATGAGCCAAGATATGCTTTGGTTTGTGGATTTACCTTTTAATGCTATAAAATTAAGAACGCGATGTTTTCTTAACACAAACACGTAATTTGATGAAAATAAGGGACATAATCGTATATTTTTTGTCCAGGCCCATAATCGTCTCCTCGCTGATCTGGATAATGGAAGTTTCGAGATAGCGGAGACTCAAAGTTTCGCAACTGAGGTTCGAACGGCGTTGAACAAGCTGAAAGAAAAGGATATAAGAATTATTTTGGGCAACTTCAACGAAACTTGGGCGATGAGGATCTTTTGTGAAGCTTATAAGTGAGTTGTTTTGTATTAATTTTAAGAATTATGTCCGTAAATTAATACCATTGTTGCGTCATTTTTATATTTTGTCATTGACACGTATATTATGGTATGTAATATTAAGTTCTTCCCAGTTTGATTCGGAAATCCAACGTTCTCCTAATAATGAGAAAATTATTCTAGCACTTTACGATGTTTTCAACTCGATTACATTTTAGAACTTTAGAAGCGCTTTACATAACATTAAGAATAGTTATTTTCCGCGTATTTTGGGACTATTTGCTTTCTGGGATTATCGCTGCTCCAATATATCGGAAGCAACCCACCAGGCTGGAGATGTACGGTCGCGCGTACACGTGGCTCCTGCTGGGCACGTACAGCCACAAGTGGTGGCAGCGGCGCGCGCCGTGCGCGCAGCGCGAGCTCGCGGCGGCGCTCGACACCGCCATCCTCACCGACCTGCTGCCGCTCTCTACCACGGGCGAGACTACTGTGTCGGGGATCGTGAGTGGACTATTTATTGGCCTAGGATATTTAGAATTATGTGTTTTTGATATTAGCTGTGCATAGAGCGCTTCATGCTATATGACTCTACATTCTTTATTCGAACCGCAAGGGACTGGAACATGCTTCCTGAGTCTGTGTTCCCTGACGAGTATAATCTGGGGATCTTCAAAAGTAGAGTGAACAGGTACCTCCTAGGGAAGCGCGCTCCATCTTAGATTACATCTACGCTTATCATCGCATACGCATCAGCAGGCGAGATGGTAGCCAAGCGCTTCCCTATCCCACAATAAAAAAAGTGCTGAACGTAACGCACATAACGTATTCGATATTATTATATGATCTTAATGTTTTTTGATCAACCAACTACAGCAGATAGTTATAGCTGGTTGATCAACGGACATAAGTATTATTATGTAAATTGCAGTTATCGTTATTATAACAATTCAAAATGTCTCTTATTCATTATTTGGAAAGTGTGTCACCAATTAATGGATCATACAGGAAGTTTTTATCATTATTTTTCAGACGGCAAAAGATTACCAAGTAGAATACGACCGAAGAAGGGGCGTTGAATATTCCAGGTTTCACGGATATACATATGATGGTGAACTATTTATTAAATTTTTATTATTTTCTAGTTTCTTACTTATTTGCTGTTCTTTAGTTTGTTTTTTCAACCGAATTCGAAAAAGGAAGAGGTTAGAAATTCGACTGTATTATTTTTTAAGTTTGTTACCTCAGCACTTATAACTATATAACCCGCTAATACTCCCCCTGTTTTTGCATTTGATAATTTGAAGGAGTTATAGAAGCTTGTTAAAAAAGTTACTTTAATAAAAAAGCATACACACTTAAATTACGAATAGAGAGCTCTCAAGAGTCTGACCATTGAATTGCGAAACTGAATTCAAACTAAAATGAACAATGCATAAATTAACTGATAGACTGTTCTGTATACATTTAGAGATACTTATTCCAGTTGTTGTCAATAAATTAATGTTTATTTAACCCGCAGGTATTTGGGCAATGGCTCTAGCGATTCAGACGGTGGCTCATCGGGTTAAGTTGAAATATAAGGAGAGGACGGTGCAAGACTTTCGGTACCGGGACAAGGAGTGGGAGCAACTGTTTCTGGACGCTCTAACTAATGTCACCTTCGAAGGAGTAACGGTAACGAGACTGAGATTAAATTGATTTGTATTAAAGAAAAAACAAAAGAAAAAAAACAGAAAATTACTTTGTCCCTCCCTTCTTAATCTTAAATTACCTTTTCTTTTTGATGAATTTTCTTAAAAAATGTTTAATTCAATTGCAATCTAAAATGTAATATTTATTAATTTGTAGGGTCCTGTACGCTTCTACGATAATGAGCGCAAAGCATCCATCCTTCTGAAGCAGTTCCAAGGGGACTTGGTGGGGGAAGTGAAGGTTGGAGAGTACTGCGCTGAGAGAGATCACCTTGACTTGAGCAGTGGAGACCCTTTCAAGTGGATCGGGAAGTAAGTAGCAACTATTTGTAGTTGGAATTCCACAGGGCTGTACGCTTGGTCCTTGCTTTTATAAATTAATATTAATACTCAACGACTTCATGCTATGTGGATAAATTCAAACATCTTGAATGTGACTGTGTAAGATACGACACAAATATAAAGGTAATAGCTGCACCCGGCAAACGCTGTTCTGTCTTACTCTTATCACTTAGGGGTATGAAAAATAGATGTTAGCCGATTCTCATAGATACCGGATAAGCACAAAAAATTTCATCAAAATCGGTCAAGCCGTTTCGGAGGAGTATGACAACGAAAACTGTGACACGAGAATTTTATATATTAGAGAGAAGATATAAGCTTATAGCATTTTAAATTACACTGTAACTTTTATAAGTGTGTGACAATAAATTTTAATAAAATCTAAGATTTCAAATTTTTATATAAATCTGTGCAACGCATTTATCTTGCTCCAATATTTTACACATTTTTAATATTTAAATGTATAAATTAATTTATTCATACATTTGACACTGATTTCAGAAACCCTCCAAAAGACCGCACCCTCCGCCTGATCGAACACACTCAAGTGAACCTGACGATCTACATTGTTCTGGTTTCTTGCTCCTGCATCGGCATCTTGCTGGCGACCGGTTTTCTTGCTATGAACATTCATTATAGGAACCAGAGGTATTTATTTATCCCCAATGGGACATATCCAGTTGCAAATATTCTAAAAGGTTTTCTCTTAAAAAGGCATGCACCTCGAAAAAGATCCGCATAACGATAAATATTATAAGAAGCTTAGTTAACAAGACGTTAGACGTCACAAAGTTAAATCAAATGGAAAAATCAGTTTTCGTATTGAATTTCTAAAAGATAAAGCATGATTTCTTTCACAATCAAGTATGGTTTTGACTTTCATATAAAATATTGAATTGTTTATATGAAATGCCTTATTGTTGATCGTTAACTGGAACACTCAACACACATCTATAAATAATACAATTTACTCGTATCACATTAAAATCCTCAGGTACATCAAAATGTCATCACCACACTTGAACAACCTCATCATTGTCGGCTGCATGCTCACTTATCTAAGCGTCATCTTCCTCGGGCTGGACTCTAGCCTCAGCAGCATCGGTAAGTGCCTTTCATCATCACATTATCTTATAGCTACTGACTCACTCATAACCTTTATGTTCATTATGTCTGTCGGATCGAAGGTAACTTGCAATTAAATTCAAAAAGTTAAATAGCGATTTAAATTAATATATAAATTTAAAATTAGCACTTTCGATTCGCATGTCGCTGGCACTAGTCACCCATGGTCTCATCATCTCCATTGATTCTTAGGTCTTTCTCAGGAAGTACCGCGTGGAGGTAATAGCTTTCTCCCAATCCTCGCTTGAGCTTCGACCCTGGGCAGACTGGAATTCCCCAACCAAATTTTGGGAACCCCTTTGTAGCATGATTCTGAGAAAGGCCTAGGCTCTATCTAGGTCACCGGAGTCGACAGCATGTTTCCAAGTTTTGGTTTTATCCTTTCTATCCATCTGCGGTGCTTTTGGTGGTTTGTCATGTGCCTTCCGTTTGTTTCTGTTATGTATGTTTGGTTCTTTATCGGTAACATTGTCGTTCTAATAACTAATTTTACATGCTATTTTATTTATTGCTTATTCTTTGTTTGTGTTGCGCGTGTTAAGTCATGCTTTTACAATGCTGTTGCCGTTACTAATTAGTTTCTGCCATCTGCCTCTATCTTTAAATTATCTGTTGAAATAAGCGTATCTAAATTCCTTTCCCTACACCTTTTAATGTGATAATTAAACGAGTGTATTAAATGAGACTTTAAAAAAATCCAATCTTCTTTAGTTCTTATCTTTTAAGAATAAGACATTAATTATTTACATTATAGCTTTAAATAAAGAATTTCTTACTGATATTATTAATTTATAGAAGTATTTAAAATATTTGTATATTGCGAAAGAATAGGACTCCTTATTTCTTTTCCTGTTAAGCGGCATAACCCATCTTAGGGGTCAAATTGAAATGCCCAGTATAAAATTTTGTATTCATTCGCATTTCAAATGTCTTTATTCATTATACTGTATTTTTATAAAAATAACTGATAGAAACTGTTGAACATTTGTTTGAATGTGTAGCGGCGTTCCCATACATTTGTACGGCGAGAGCGTGGCTTCTGATGGCGGGTTTCAGTTTAGCTTTTGGCGCTATGTTCTCTAAAACATGGCGCGTACACTCCATCTTCACTGACGTCAAACTTAATAAGAAGGTACGTTTTTTACCTTGAATTTGAGCCAATTGGCCTGTTCTTTTGTGTTTGATAGGAAGTTCTTGTCATTTGGTCCCATTTTAAAATTTGGACTAGCAACTCCTTTAGGGATGTGTATTGTTAGACCTTTTACGTGGTTATAAAAGTCCCAAAACTACAATCTTTTTAATCTTCTTTGTTTCTCTAATTCATTACAAAAAAGACTATACAAACAACAATTGATACAATATTCTGGTGACACCCTCTAAAGCAACAGAGTACTTAATCCTAGTATTTTTATCTTCTAATTATTTTATACACAATACTCCGTTTTACTTACGATGTAATATTAAAGTGAAACAATCAAAACCAGCTCTTTATCTAAATCTCAATAGCAAAATCCACTGTTCTCAATACCTTATTGCAGGTGATAAAAGATTACCAGCTATTCATGGTGGTGGGAGTGCTGCTGTGCGTGGACCTCGCTATTATGACCACCTGGCAGATATCAGACCCTTTCTACAGAGCCACTAAGCAAATGGAGGCTTATGTAAGATTAGTTCTTCTTTACGTGTTGTTGAGAGTCTGTTCCATACCTTTGTTAAAATAAGGAATTATTTTCCAATCTTTACTAGTTTTACCTAAAATAAATTTCCGGATAGTTTTTTCGCATCAAATATCTCAGTGCCTACTGTGATGTATTTATCTATTTTATTTATTAATCAGATAAGATAACACACAAAAATAATTAATATAGAAATATTTTCTAATTTATTTTCGGTAAAGAGGTTTTTTTTACTTTCAGCCCCATCCTACCAGTGAAGATATTGTCATAGTACAAGAAAATGAATACTGCCAGTCGGAACGAATGCCCATATTTATCGGAGTGATTTATATCTACAAAGGGTTATTATTGGTGAGTAAAATATACATTATAACACCTTTCCAATACAATTAGATCATAGAAAGAAGAGGATGCAGTGGAATAAATTAAAATATGGATCTCTTATTGAAAATTTTGAGCAAACCTGAATTTTCTCTATATATTTACTATGAATTCACAGATAAATCGTGTGTAAATGTTAATTTTTTAATAATAAATCGAGACAAATCGTTCAAAATATCTGTTCTATAATTAGCACTGACATAGAAACGTAGTGCTCACAATACTGATTAAAGTCACGATCATGGTCCTGACCACATGGTCATGACCACGTGCATGAATACATGGACGTGGTCGTGGTCAGTCAATCAGTCATTGCAGGTGTTCGGGGCATTCCTGGCGTGGGAGACGCGTCACGTCTCCATTCCCGCGCTGAACGACTCAAAGCACATCGGCTTGTCCGTCTACAACGTGTTGATCATGTGCATCATGGGTGCGCCCATTGCGCTGGTCAGTTGGTCCATGGGATAACTTATCTATATCATCACTATCATCAGCTTCACCGTCATTCATTCATGACATGATATACTAAATATCATATTTAAGCTCACATCCATAGTCATTGTTCAGGGTAGACAATAGACAATCAATGGATCAAGTAAATGTTAATTGGTGAAAGTATTTTTGAAATCAGTCGTGTAGTTCCTGAGATTGGCGCGGTCAAACAAACAAACTGTTTTGCTTTATATGATTGGTATAGAAGAATACATGTAGTTAACCTCGGGGACATACCTGCTTTGTAATATAGAATATAATATAATGCAGTGTTGCTGAGATTCACAATCTTTGTTGAAATCTCTAAGATTTATTATTATTAATTGATAACGGTACATTTTATTTTATTTTGAAATAGTTCATAAATTACTATTACTACTTTTTTGATAGTTCCACCATATTATAATGTAAAGTATAGTAAAATCTGTAGATCAATTATTATTAGTTGATGTTTTAGTTGAATTACTTCTAATGATCAGTTAACATTTATTTACTTTTAAATACTTTATTGCTCAATGCACATCCTACTAATATCATAAACGCGAAAGTTTGTAAGGATGTGTGTGTGTTTGTTGCTCTTTCACGCAAAAACTACTGAACCGATTGCAATGAAATTTGGTACATAGACGGCTGAACAACTGGAATAAGATATAGGCAACTTTTTATCCCGATATTCCTACGGGATGCGGACGTATGCGGGTGAAAACGCGGGGCGCAGCTAGTATTATATACAAAAATAACCTATTTAGTTATATTTTATAATAATTCTATTCCAGGTGTTAGCTGACCACAAAGATGCGCTCTTCGTTTTGATCTCAATTTTTATAATTTTCTGCACAACCGCGACGCTTTGCCTGGTGTTTGTTCCCAAGGTATGATGTTTTTAAAGTACATTTTTGCTTTATCAACTTAAATTATTTAATTACTGTTTTTAAAAATTACAGCACAATGTAAGTTTACTTAACGAACATGTATTTGCGACTTTTCCCAGCTACTGAATTTATTTGATCTGTTAGTGGATGATCATACTACATATGGTGACGGCGTCGTTAACGTATTTATGTTATTTTTTTTTTTATTTTATTTTTTTTTTTTATTTTACAGTCGACAATGGAGCTGGTGGGACGCCTGATGGTAAGCGCTACCACCGCCCATGAACATTTGTAGAGGCATAAGGTCCTTTGCAGACCTTACGCCTCTACAAATGAATTGCCGACTTTTTGGGAATGGATTAAGAAAGGATTGGCGATAGGAAAAAAGGAAAGGACTGGGAAGGGTAAGGAAAAGGATATGGGCCTCCGGCTCCCCCACTCACCGAACGAAACACAGCAGAATGCTATTTCACGCCGGTCTTCTGTGGGAGTGTGGTACTTCCCCGGTGCGAGCTGGCCCAATTCGTGCCGAAGCGTGCTCGACTACCACATACAATTTTAAAACCAAACCCCCAAAAAGCACTGCCGATATACAATTAGGTGGCACATCAGCCGTAGGGCCTGCTTGCATGCTCTGGTTAGTTTTCCTAACGCCAGCCGCTCCCGGCCCGCAGCTGCTGGAGCTGCGGCGCAGCGGGCAGCCGGGCGCGGCGGGCGCGCGCATCCGCGCCACGCTGCGGCCCGCCGCCGCGCACGAGGTGCGCTCGCCCGGCCCCGAGCTGGAGCGCCGCCTCAAGGAGCTGCGCCACTACAACACGCGCTACCGCCGCACGCTGCAGGCCAAGGAGACCGAGCTGCAGGTGACGGACCTTCGACACTCCTTTGAACGTCGAAGGGACACTGGAGGCCGACAACGGGTGGACAATTTGTATGGAACTATGCGCAATCTAGAGAACCGCCGTAAATTCGTGTCTATTCGGGTTCCATTTATCATGAAAACGGAACTAAAGGGACCATCTCTTCTTGAAGTTATTCTCGTTAGTTTTAGTCACAGCATCGTGTCCAGATGTTGATGTATTTAATAATAAACTTTAAAGTAAAAATAAATTTTAAACGTAGAAAATATATATGAACATAGCTAAGCATATTTATACCTGCGCTGCTGTCGATTAACTACTGCATTTAACAATAATTTACAGATGCTGCTCAGCAAACTCGGTGAAGACATAGATGCCTCGATAAAGGACGCCAAGTCGCCCGCGACGCAGCGGACCAAACTGCACATACCCAAAGAAAACATTAGCCATCCAGGTATGAACGGATAAGTAATAAATTATAATAATGTAATGTCATGTAAAAATGTGCTATATTAACTTAAAAAATAGAATACGTTTAAAAAATAGGACATATTTAAGTGTACAGTTACAGTAATGTTCCTAAAATAAAAAAGACATATAAAAATACATGTACAATAATTATTTACTACAAAAAGGGTACCGACGTTCCTTGGGAGGGAAGTACAACATAGATGCTAAAATAGGATCAAATGACAATAGTTTGTTATCAAACACATAAAGAACCATGCCATTCGGTTGAAAATCCCCGGCGTTTAAAAAAAGCAGTCGAATTGGGAACCTCTTTCGCTTTTGGGAACTTCGGCTAAAAATAACCATTACATTAATAAAAAGCAATAATAATACAACGGATTCACACAAATACATATACACGAGTCGCTTCCAGAGACTAGCGACATCACCTCGACGTGCAGCCTGAGCGCGTCCGCCGCGGACAATGAGCTAACCAGCCTCTCCATGCAACTACCTATTGATAAGTAAGTGTGCTTCATCTTACCTGGCAAGAAAGAAAGATAGATAAATAGTAAATGACATAAAAAAATAACTCAATCCAAATATCTAATAGTACGCAATAAAAGTCATGTTAAGCGTATGCTTTAGCTGTTAGAACTTTGAAGCGTCACCAGATGAAATAGTATAACGCTGTTTGCCGTCAGGCCATATGCTGAATCAGCAAGTCGCAAAAATTGGCCTTTGAGGTATTAGTCCGCCATTTTGTACTCACGTGGTCCCATTTAAATTTAGCTTAGTTATTACAATTTTAAAGCGATCATTTGTTTAAGTTATTAATTGGCAAGACAACCACACAGGCCAAAACCCATAGTCCAAGAGGTTAAAGAGGTAAAAGAGCCGAAGAAAGAACAAACAAAGAATGTATCATTCAAGAACCACCTCGACTACACCAGTCCACCTTCCTCGAAAGCAGTACCCGAGAAGGACCAGCTAGCTAAACTACCGTATGGGTGGTCAGCAAACGAGGTAAGATGAATTATTTGCATTATAACCATCTCAGACTACTACATGTTTGCTATTTAAAATAATAGAAGTTACCTGTTTAAATTCAATATTTTATATCTCAAAACAAAAAAGTAAAAAACACATTTACTGTCATATAATCGTTACGTACATGATCCATTGACTATTACTTATTCTTGCTCGATTTATTTAATAACTAGGATTGAATAATCTAGTGTCTTAAATGTTAATTTATAATCACGTTACTGATGTGGAATATTACACCTAAAGAAGAAACCTCAAACAATTTGAAGCAATGAAATATGAAAAATGATATAAATCGATACTTTGTTATAAAATAACTAAAAAAAAAACAAAAACTAAATTATAGTGATAGAATAGCTGATTATGATCACTGTATAATAACCTAATAATCTTTATATATTTATTCAGGAACAAGAAATTCCCAAACCGGAACCAGCAAAAGCTGAACCTAAGACGATCCCAGCGCTGAAGGCCACCACAGCTGACACGGCTAAGTCCATGCCAGCTAAGTTACAGGAGCCCATGTACACTAAAGCTGCGCCCAAGGTCAATAAGGTTAGATGTATTTATGGAATAGCGTATTAATAGGCTGGTAATAGAAGATAATAGTTTGTTGGCTGCTTTTCCCTACCCTCTTGTTATTTATGAGACTTAACTAAAAGAGAATTAAACAACTCCCCCCAGACACCAGAATTTCAAAAGAAGCTCAAAACCCCCGATGGCATGAAAACTCCCCCGCGGGAGTCACGTACCCGAGCGCATCGCCGCAGCGGCTCGGGGCATGTTTTGCTGTCTGATCTAATGAGGGTGTCCTCTGACGACCAGGAACCACCTCCAGGCTTGGAGAGGAAGGTTATCGGTGAGTGATTAACACTTAATGAATGAGCAATGGTAATAATTTAATGTCTGGTTGTCAGAACAGAAATCAAAAATTTTTTCGAAAGGATGATCATTATTGTTAATACTTTTATCACTAGTTTTTCATAACCACATCTTATAAACACAGAGATAGTTTAATTTTCCTCTCAATCAAATCATCTTTGATTATTTGACAAATTTATATACTGATTTTTTATTTCAGGTCAAGAGAGAGACCCGCCAATACCTCCAAAGCCGAAGCAAGAACCAGAAGATATCCTGGATATTGATCTAGATTATTCGTCAATGGAAAGGAGGAAATCCTGTAAGTACTTCCTTATTGAAACTGTTGCTAATGGACAATTACTACAATTCCGATTAGTCGTAATACTGATTGTTTCCTTCGGCTGCAACATAGCTATATGGTTTTAACTTAATTCCATTAGACAGGCAAGTTCATATTTATGTCATACTAGCTGCGCCCCGCGGTTTCATCCGCGTAAGTCCGTACCCCGTAGGAATATCGGGATAAAAAGTTGCCTATATGTTATTCCAGTTGTCCAGGTGCCTACGTACCAAATTTCATTGCAATCGGTTCAGTAGATTTTGCGTGAAAAAGCAACAAACACACACACACACACATCCTTACAAACTTTCGCATTTATAATATTGGTAGGATGGTGGATAGGTAGTTATGCATTTTTCCACTTTTATATATTTCCGACTTTTCCAATACGTACATAATTTTATTGCATAAAAATTCATTACGAATTAACCATTAAAAGCCCAAAATAAGACAAAGATAAAAAAAACATTTCTTTCAAATTATCTAATTTTTTCAGGTCAAAGAAAAGACTCAGAGAGGAGAAAGAAAGAGAATTACATCGTGGTGCAGAGTGATCTGTGGGACACCAACACGTTTCAGTACACATGCCAGAAGTCGCCGCAATCTGGTATTAAATTTACGCTCATACCTTGTTAGAAAAAAATTATTCCATATCCTGTGCCATTATAATATTTAGAAAGATCAACTCTAAATTTAGTATCATTAATTTTCGCATAACTTACTACCCATTCCCTGCTTGTGTATTAATTTTTAGACCGATCAAGCGTTATTCGTGTTTCAGCGCACGCGCACTCGCCAATACAGCGTAGCGTGTCTGAGAAAAGTAGACAGCAATCCTCGCCTCACCATCACAGGTTTGTATGATATTAAATTAAATCTGTATGTACATAAAATTTCGTATTCTTAGTTTAATCACATTGTATGAATAAAAGTAAAAAGAATAGTATGAACCAAATACAATTTAAATCAAATATTTCTTTCAGAGACAGTGAAACGAAAAGCGAAAGGAGGGCTTCGAATGCATCAATTAATCACAGTACGTATTTTTGAGTGCATTATTCTATTGATATCCTCAATGCATAATGAATTAAGCATATATAAGTTAAAGAATACGAAAATCCCGTTAAATATAAAATTTTACCAGGCTAGGCTACACGATTGTTAATATATATTGAAAAAATTATTTGTCATTTTTATAGCGGGTACTATGAGAGTGGGGACACCGGAAGGATATCGGGAGGCTGAAACTCTACGAATGTCAGACCGACTGTCCAAGGTGAAACTTTTTAATTTTGTAAATAAAAATCACACTTCATTTTCTACCATAAAACTATTCCAAAATAAATCAAAATAACAAAATCCCGATGGTTTTAGTGTATCGCGAAAACTAATAGAGATTTCACAAAAACAGTTTCAAGAAAAATCTGCCAGCAACAGAAATAGTTTTTTTATCTTATTTGCATCATGTGGTGCAGTACACCCTGTAAAAAATATACGAGCGAAATAAAAATATTGGTCTTGATTTGAAAATTTCCAGCGTCGTGGCTCTGAGTTCCCTCAGCCGGTGAGCACGCCTCCTCATCAAACCCTCACCAAGAGGAGACAGTCAACTGCACAGGTGCAGTATTTGCATATAATAAAATTTACATCTCACATTCTCATTTTTCTTTGTAATAATTGTTTTTTTTTTCAATTATAATCGTCAATTAAATTGATTTTTTCCAGATGAGGTATCAAGAAGATAAGTCAGAGCGAATAGAAGTGCAGAAGAAAGAAGAGTCGCGGAAAGTTCTGGACAAGTCTAAAGAGATTCAGGAAGACAGTTGGAAACCAGATCCTGATACTATCAGGGTTTCTAAAGGTATGCTTTAGATAATTAACTGTGTGCGAAAAAAATACAGTTCAAAAAATTATGGTTCCAGTGCTTTATGTCAGGAGTAAAATAAAGAAAGAGAGATAAAAATAGACAGACTAGATATATGATGTCGCTATACAGATATTTATAATTATAATTTCTTTTTGGTTTATTATTTTTTTATTCCCGTTGTACCAATAATGATCATTATGCCCTTTCAAGGTCGCCAACAGCTGGTGTTCTTCTTTTCTAAACTAATTAAAAATCAATATTCGTATAACCATTAATCAGTTTGTCAGTTCTTAATGAATGTTTTTACTATGGATTTTATGGTAGAATGAAATATTATACTTATTAATTTTTTATATTCATCAAAATAGTGCACGTACTGTGTGTGTATTAAAGTCTGTTGCCCTGCATGTTACCGTTCATACAAAATAGAAAGCAATTACTTTTTTATCTTCACAATACACAAGTAAATAATTCTCAGTCTAAGCGAACAATAATTATTCTTAGGGCAAGAATCCCCAGCTAAACGTCTCCGTCAAGAAGCCGAACCACTAAAGCGCGCGAACGAAGCTCGTCTCTCGCAAGCCGCACCAGTCGCACCCGCCCCCCGCGTGCCGCACGTGCCGCAAGTGCCGCACGTGCCGCACGTACCGCCTACCCGCACGCATGCGCACCCGCCTCACCATAAGAGCAGCCCAAATGTTGCTGCTAGGAAGTGCGGTGAGTGTTGACTCTCTACTACTAACTACGTCCTGATAGTCGGACAATAAAAAAAAAGAAGAATAAAAAACAACACACACACACACACAATTTTATCGTAAATTATATATTTTTTTATATTTAAACCGCTTCGGAATATTGGTGTAACTCATAAAAATATTCAACATTAACAGAATCAGCAAGCAGTCGCGAAGAGCGTAAATCGTACACGCGCGGCGAATCAAAGAGGCAAGAGTCAGCCGACCGCAAAATGTACACCGCGAGCTCTGAATCCGAACTTTTCGAATACGCGATACTTCCAATATTCCAGAAACTTCTTACAGAGAGGCACAAGAGTCAACCGCATGGTCTAAACCTGAGTTACGGCGTCAGTTGCCCTAATATATCAATAAAATGCGATATTGTTGAATATTTGTAGCTTATTACTAGATGACTGATTTTTTATCTATGCTTAATATGCGCGGGAAATTTGACACTTGTCGACCTGCTTAAGGACAACTTTGATACGCCTGATCCTCTAACGGTGTGCTGAAAGACAGTTAATTTAAATAGATAAGCTATTAATAAATCCTTGCAAGCAAGCAATGGAACTATAGACAGCAATATTTAATTTTATTGTGTTGACACAAATGGCGCCAATAAAGGATTGAAATTGAGATAAATTATTACGAACTCATTTGAATTATTCATGCTATCTCGCTTACACTCACGGGACAGGATTAATACAATATTGTAAAAATCTTATACAAAAATTACCATAAATTCGTTAAAATAAAAATTACTAACGAGTACTACTATACTAGGAATAATCAATTTAGATGTAATCTAGAACATAAAATTGTAACTGAATATTCTAAACTGTATCATACGAATGTAGATTTATTATGGGCTAGAAAATCGTCAATTTTTCAGTATTCATTAGATAATATAGAATCTAGTCATATATTAACTAAATTAATAGTTGCACAAATTATCTTTATCTGTTGTAGATTTAAGTGTTTGTTCTGTTATGAGTTTTTAACTCTAGTTATATTATAATTGATAATATCCTTTACCCAATTGTATTGTAGAATGAACAAAGCTAGAAATTCATTTTTAAATAAACAATTATAGTTTTCATTATTAGTATGTTCTGAAAATCTTTACATCTATTTTAATGGAAAGCATTGAGCCTGTCTCTCTAACTCTTAGAACCTAACGCCGGGTCTAAATTAAATATATCGGTTGTGATTTGACATCTTTGCTAGGTTGAAAACCACAGCTAACCTAACTAGTAATATAGAAAGAAACAGAAATAATTTACATAATACAGAAACGTTTATATTTTTAATCTGACGAAATTTATTTTTGCGTGTTAATTTTTAGTGTTCCGTTATGTTTTTTCAATGTTACAAGGAGACCACAGATAACACTATAATAAGACTATAAAAAGGTTGTTTATATTTTGGTTTTTGTTGTCTGTGCACAATTAAAGACTAACCTTTGTTAATTGTTATTGTATATAGTAATAATAAAGTTTATTAATGACCTTGAGTTTTATTGTTTTCACTTCCTACAAACATGTGTATTTTAAAAAGCTAATTATGACTTTTTAAATTAGGTACTTCGGGATATTTCGTCTTATAAAATGTTTAAAGCTCTATTGTTCATCTATTACAATAAATAATATTAAAGTGTCTGTTAAATTGAAATACACGGTTATACTCAGTATACGTATGAAACATTTTTTTTTTTGTATAATTTTTATAGTCTGTTAATTCTTGCTAATCTCAGGAACGCCTGGACTGATATTAACGCAACCTTTACAGGCAGATACCTTTTGTAATGAAGTGTAAGTTTGCTACTGATTTTCTTTGATCCAATATGCCCACGGGAACTTTGGGATTTAAAAGGTTATTCATACGGATGAATCCGTGGGTCATTATTCAGTTCAACTTAATATAACGTGCGATGAAATAAAACAAGAAGTAAATGAAAAGCTTTATTAGAATAAATAACATAAATTCATGTAACAAAATAGTAAAAAAAACATGTGTTAAAAATTAAAATATTACAGTAGCAAAAAGCACACACACTATTATAATGTAAATATTATTCTATCTAACTCACAAGACAGATGAATTAATATTGTTAAAAAAATTAAAATAATTATTCTCATAATTTTGACATTTGGTGTTTGGCTGTTTGTTAAAAAAAACCTTTGATTTATTAAACATGACATAAAATATATAAAAATACGCGATGGTTCGCTTCATTTAAAACTGTTTCGATACTTACAAAAATACAACTCTACTTATGGTAATACGATTTAAGTGTTTACTCAAAGATCTTACAAATTAAGACGCCTGTTTCACAAATATGGGCGATTTTAACATAAAAAAGGTTAATATTTAATCATTATAACTACGCAGCTTAATTCTTTCAATATTCAGCTCTCTCTTTCTTTCTCAACGTCTATTCACCTTCTTTCTCTTTCATGTTACGAAATGTGCCTTCACTTCGATTTGACAATTATTTTATTGCTTGCCAAAGAAATTTCTCGAGACAACAAGCAAATATTTTTGTGAAACAGGCTTCAAAAAGGGTGTTAATACATTGTTACACTCTACAATAAATATTGCTTGTGATACTTGATGCCATTTTAAGGCTGTTGTCGCATAATTAGCATTTTGTGCAACTGTTCACTAAGTATTTCGATATATATATTTTTTTAGTTGAGTGATATATTGTTTTTTTCGTAATATACAAAAGGTAAGATTTATGAACTGTATAAAAATAATTACTAAGTTCAAATTCTCAGGGATCGCTATTTTTTTATTGAATTAACTATCTTTATAAATAAAATAAGAAATCTAAAAAAATCTATATTTTTCAATATCGTAAAAGCATCGCTAATATAAGGCCATACAATAGTATAATATTAGATATTAGAACCATACTCAATTTTGAGTGTCATATTTCTGTTCCTACGACACTTTAACGATTACTTAAAATTGAGTATCGCTTGAGTTTATATAAGCGAAATACAACATTAAATATTATCATGGCTAAAAACAAATTTCGCTACAAAATAAGTAGAGACAGCACTAAATAAATTTATTTATATATATATCGCGTACGTTATCTTCTAATCTATAATTTTTAGTACAACCATTTATTTTTCCGATTTTTTTTTTGTATATAAAATCTATATTAAAATATATTTTCTAACGAATACAATCACACCAGATCTCACGTAACACTATAAAGCACTTGAATGGCACTTTCATTTCGAATCACACTACACCCTAACTTTTGCGAAACATAATATTAATTTGTGAGTTATAATATGTAAAATAAATAATTTTTAAAACTGCGAAAGAATTGGCGAATTAATAGTTAATTAATAAAAATATATGGCTATTTGAATATTTCGATATTTTTTTATTCTGCTACAAATGATGAGGTTTAACAATACATTTTAAAAAGGACATTTTTATTGAAATCTACTACGTTTGAATTTTTATTGCGCATCTGTGGTCTATTTTCATTTTACAGAAAGTACTCGTATTATTTTGTTCGGTAAAATAACAGGACACAACAAAAAATCTCATTGACAGACACACACATGCATATTATAGTAAATTATACGCTTTTCTATATATACGTAAAGAATTCATGAAATTAAATAAAAAAATCTGTTTATGGATTTAAAATCTACGAAATTTTCAAAATACATATGTATCACAATATATATATATATAAAGAATACTATTAAATAACATTGTATATTTTAGCACCCGATAAATACATTTATTACATACTATACGTAAATATAATCAGACTGTATATTATATTTTTTTAACACCACCAAGCCATAACACAAAGATCTTTTCTTATTTATTTGCGCTTTGACGCAAATTTAGCCTTTCTATACTCATTCTTATGAGCTATTATTGCTTGTATATATATTATATTTGTAATAAAAAGAATCAGAAGTTATATAGCAACCGTGTATAACCTATAAGATATATATAATGGGAAGATTTTTTGAGAATTTATTTATCAAAATAATGTATTACATGATCTGTATATTATTATAAATTTCTTAATATTAAGCTAGCATGTATTATTTTATATTTTTATTGCTTTTTCTAATAACTTTGAATGCCCCTTTCGCTGTTTTCTTTATTTCTATCTATTTTGAATGTGGACAAAAAATTTGTTGATTTTTCATCCAATTGCTATAGCCATGTTGTTTTTTCTTATTTAAGTACCATAAAAGGTACAAAAAATGTACATTTTTCGATTAAATCTGATACCAAGGCGAGCGCCTCACCCACCGCAGCCGGTAGGCGCCTTGCTCCGTCCTTATTTTGATCGACGCTCCTTCGGCGGCTTTCACAGTTTCTTTCACCTGCATTGAAATAAATATTCTTAGAAAAAATACAGTTTAATAACACTAACATTATAAATGTGAAGGTTTGTTCGTTGAATGTTTGTCCGTTAATCACGCTGAAACTACTGAACGGATTTTTGTGAAATTTGGTATACAGACAGGGTATGAGCCGACTTGGGTAATAGGATACTTTTTATCCCGATTAAATGCTCCCTTGGGATTAAACAGGAATCTTGAACATATTAAGTTGAGTCACTTTAAATTAAAACATTATGGCAATATTGAATTTTTGGCACAACAAATATCCTGCTACAAAGATTTCGTTTATCCATTTTACCCATCACTTCTTTACTGTTGTATGGATGAAGATCATACTCCATCCATACATAATAATAACATATCCCTTTAATCCATTAATATTTTGTAATAATTCCATAAATCATAATCAACTTACGCTCTGCATCAGGTTTTGCGCGTTGCCCACCAACATTTCAGTCGCCTCCTGGTCCTCTTCGCTTCCTATAAAAATAAATTGATTTAATAACATATAATAAATATGTTTACTAAATAAGAAGAAATATAATGTAAACACGTATATAAAACGGGATTGAAACACGAATAAATCATATTTAAAAAAACGTTTCAATACTCAAAGAAAAAAATAGGATTAAATATTAAATAATTAATGATTTTATTAAATCTAAAAAGGAAGCGATAGCTTTAAATATTGCCTTTTATTATAACTTTATTACATGTTAAGTTTTATATATAATATAATAAAATACCTCTATAATCCGCCATACCGACTGCGTAAAATAAAATAAATATAAATTTATATAAGCTTTAATATTCTACCAATACTATCAATGCGAAAGTTTGTAAGTACGGATAGATGGATGTATGTATGTATGGATGGATGGATGGATGTTTGCTACTCTTTTTCGGGTGAAAGTGTAACAAACAAACAAACAACATACAACTTGAATGTGTATTTTGTTTGATAGTGGAATTGTACAATTATTGTCTTTTTTTTAAATTTAATATAGTTTTTGATGAATGGTGACGGCTAAGTTGTCTATAATTAAGTAATTAAGCAATTATAATTAACACTTCAAGCAGTAATAAGCAACATTAGAAATCTTATATGGAGTAGCGATAATGAAGTTATAAACATAATCTATAACTCTAAGACCTCAAATAAGTCTAGTCCTAAGTGATACCTTGCGCTCCCAACATGGTTGCTTTAACCGTGGACAGGATCTTCAGCTGCGTGCCAATCGTCGGGATCCTCTCGCACACTTGCAGCAAGTTCTGAAAATACATACACATTTATATTGTTTCTATATTTTCATCCACTTGACTTAGTTGTTACGTGTATGTATAAACGTATGTTACTTGTGTGGATGGGGATTATTTAGGAATTTTAGTTAAATGATTCTTATTGGGAAAAAGGTTACCGATGTCTTAAAATATTTAGTGTTTTAAGATCGAATATCACATTTAATCCAATTATTAATGGATAATACGATTTGAATTTTGTAATAGCAAATTATGTATGCTCGAAGGACCAAACTGACTATTTGTAGTCGTTCCAAATCTTCATCGTACGCGGGAAGAAGTTGCGGGTGAAGCGTATGGTGGTGGACCGCTAACCATCCAGATGGTATGGATGGAATTGGTGTTTGGATTTTTTTT
>NC_052129.1:542292-562888 GCF_012273895.1 Zerene cesonia | reverse complement strand
AGGCTTCAATGGACACAGTCCATTTTACATTTATTAAGCACAACTCACAGTTCGGATCCTCTTGTCGGTGCACTCCAGGGCCAGCTTCTTGGCGAGGCGCGTCACCTCCTCCGAGGCTTCCGCGATCGCCTTGGCCGTGGCTATCAACTCACGTTTGCTACCTGGGTGGGAATCAATAATTAATTTACTTGATTGCGTTTGAAAAAAATATTAAACACACGCAAATATACACGCACACACACACGCACTCGCAGAGGGAGGGAGGTCAACTCATTTAAAATTATTATTTTTTACAAATAACCTAAACTACCTTCAAGTTGTCGGAACTAAACCAAATTTAAATGGAATCATACCAGACACTAGCTTTTTAACGAAAAATAATACTCAAAATCGATTCATAAAGTCAAGGAAAAAATATCCGTTGAATCGAGACTCTCATCCTTTTTTGCACTCGGTTCACAAATATAATTTATTTTTCAAATCTCTCTCTCATACATCACACTACATTTTCACATCACATCACATACGTCCTTCATACCATTAAAATTAAAGTAAATTTCCTTTACAAGTATACCTAAAGTGTACACAAACATATTACTTTTCAATTCCTTTGTTGACCCATAAAGATTGACATAAATTTGTTTATCTCACACATATGAACGCATACGTAACAACATGATTTTAATAATATTGCTAAGCAAAATTCCACATAGCTCTATATACATTGAAAGCGTAGCTTCATACAAAGCCTCTGCTGACTTACCGCTTAGGTTCATGAACACCACTATCCAGTGAGCAGACATACAATATGGATGTTATCATATACAGCATTGTATCTATGCGATTCAACTAAGAATAGGATCGATTCTTCGCCATTTTGTGAAGTCATAGATCATTTAATTCAGACGAATAAATAATGATAAGAAATATAGTATTGAAATTTGATGCAAGAGTCGGGCAATATAAAATAAAATATTGTTGAAATACAAAAAGTAACTTTTGAAATTAAATTGGCTTTCCTATATTTAGTTAATCGCATAGTACATGAATATAGTACAATGACAGGTAAAAGCAACGATTTTAATAACGTGAGTGTGAGCGAAAAAACATGATTTTTATTTGTTGTGATACACTTTACTGAGAAACTATGACACAGGTGGAACTATGGAACTATGAAATTATGGAATTTGTCATAGTATTTTTTATTCCTAATAAAAATACCATATCATCCACCATTTATGTTTAACAATTGTGTACTATTAGCACTTTGAGTACAATTTAGTACTTTGTTAGAACTAGCAAAAAGTGGTGTTTTAGCAGGGGCTAAAACCTCACTTTTTGCTAGTTCTATCATCATCATCAGCCCCAGCCGGTTCTATAGATATGTATAATTTATCCAATAATTAATATATTTTTCATTTAACAGCTAAGTTTAATTACATGTACTGAAAAACAACACGGAAAGCGTAGCAACTTTATAAGAAATTAATATAATTTTACATTACAAGTTAGTCGAATAGTAAGCAATTTATCGAAGCTGTCTAAGCTCTCTTCATAGCTTTTGATATTTTTACAAAGAATATTTTTGGGTATCCAATATTATATTGACACCTCATCACACTTTTATCTACAATATCATATTTTTTGTTTAATTTTTTTAAACGTAGACAAAATATCCTCGTGAGGATATTTCTCCTCTTGAGGACAAACATCCTAAAGGCTTATATTTACGACGATGAATTCACCTGATACTCAATTAACATGTTAATTTAAGACTCAGAAGGCACGAGATAAGCAAGCATTATCATAAAAATAACCGATCTCTTCCTATACGCCTCTCATTATAAGAGGATGGTTCGTCTCTTGGCGAATAACTAATAATATATTATTAAATATGTAAAATGTAGGTTACCTTTAGAGTCAGATCGCACGAGGTCAGAAAGCCTCGCCATGAGGATGGCCATCCTCTTGGCGGCTGCGATGATCTCATTGTCCTTCGAAGACCACTCGCGAACTGCGCGATGCAGGTTGTGGGCGGCCACCTGTTTATTTTTATAATAACATTTTTTAGAGGTAAAGTTATAGATGCGAAAAAAATTATAGTGTAACGGATTTCGACCTTTCCGCTTTATTTTTACATCATTTTTCCTACACGTGCTTTCCCGCTTCAAACAAGTCCCACAATACCAAAAGCTCACCAAGATCGGTTGGCTAGGGTGCGGCTGGCGGTCGAATATGTCCTCGCCCTCGTCGTCCGTGTCGGGGGGCGGAGGGCGCGGGGGCGCGGCGCCCGGCGCCGGGGGCGCGGGGGGCGGCGGCCGCGGGGGCGCCAGCGACATCGCCGCCAGCGCCGGCAGCAGCGGCGGCGGCGGCGGCGCGTACTGCCGGGACAGCACCTCCTCCACGCCGGACGACGCTTTGAGGATCTGTGGGAGGGGGTGGAGGAGACATTTTAAGATATAAGCAGTTTTCGAGTTGGTTAAAATTGTTTTAATTGTATAAATTTGTATTGACATTGATTTAAGTTCATGGATATGATGTGGGTACGATTATGTTCCTACTGCGTATGTTTGTTACTCTTTCACACAAAAACTACTGAACCGATTACAATGAAATTTTGTTACGTAGATAGCAAACTAACTTTTTATCCCGATATTCCCATGGGATAAGGACTACGCGTGTAAAACCGCGGGGCGCAGCTAGTATGTCGTAATTGGCATGCTATAAGTGAGCCATGGTTTGTAAGTGAAATAAGTTCAAAGCGATAAAACACTTATAAAGCAATGTTAACTCAGTGGCTATGTTAGGAAGTCGAGACGCCGAGCTGAAACTAAATAGGAATAATTATAAACGGTGACAATGTTCAGACAGTTTTTAGGTTCCTCAGCTTCCCTGCCTGAGGTGTCGCCATTCACCGCTGCAAAGATACTTGGCTTCGAGTAAGAAAGCTAAGGACAAGCAGTGGGGCGGCTCACCTCGCCGTTGGCGTGTCGCCAGGCGGGCGCGGCGGCGGCGTCGCCCAGCGCGAGGCGCTTGGCCTGGCGCACGGCGGGCGCGATGGCGTCCTGCAGGCGGCGCTGCGCCGCGCCCAGCGCGCCCGCCCACTCGCCGTCCTCCGTGTTCTCGCGCTCCGCCCCGCCCACCAGCAGCACGCGGTTGGCGAGCCTGCGCAGCGCCAACGCCCACCCACCCGTATAGCCCCTGTGCACCTGCGTGCGCGCACGCGCGCACGCACGCACACACACACACGTCTATGATATCACAACAAGTCTAACCAGTTACCGTGGACACAAAAAGGACCACATATCAAATTCAGTTTATGCAGACCGTATGACGCAAATGTGTTGAGCAATACGGTCTATGGAGCTTATGATAGTTATATACGTATTAAAAATACTAAAACATTATCAATTCACTGTCACACATCCCACACATTCATTTATTATTATCATAATTATGCACTAAAGCATAAATAAACACACAAAATACAATATTTATATAAACGGTACTGTTAAGATCACTTAATCACATATAGATTTGACACACAATCAAAGAAAATTCCCATAGATGAGTTTCCTAGTGGGAAAAATTAGCCTATGTTCATACACACAAATCATTTATTTAAATGTGAAAGAAAGAAACAATCAAACAAACAAAACAATTACAATTGTTTTATCTGAAACGTTTTTCATCCATCCATTCCACACATGCGAAGTGTGTTTGTTTGTCTGTCTGGTTTTCTTGCATGTCGCAACGGAGTGACTTTTGTGTCTGGAGACAGCTACGAGGCCATAGGCTACTTTTAACCGAGGTGATACATCTTATTCACCTGGACGATTCCATTGAGTACGCGGACAAAGCCGCAGGCGGAAAGCTAGTAGAAAATAAATGTTACCTGGCAATAGCAGAAGTGTTGTCCACCATTTTCTGGGAGTCATTCGTGCGGATCGCATCTTCGCATAGGTACGTGTGTTTCTGCATTAATTCACCTTTTAGGATGAAGTTTCAAAAGTTAAAAATATCCACAGACTACATTTATCCACTTATACTATTTCTTAATTTTAAAACTATAAGATATAAACACCTATCATCTCCTACTTTATCCCCTTGGGAGTATATAACAAAATCCTTTCTCAGCGGATGTCTTCATCATAGTGTCTATCTGTAAGTGAAATTTCAGTTGATCGGTGCAGGAGTTCGGGCTGTGAGCTGATGGTTCCATCGGAACTTGTGAGCTTTATATATTACTAGCCTTTGCCCGCGGCTTCATACGCGTTAAATTTGAAGTAAAACCTCTTCCACTCCTCCCCCCTTTTTTAATTTTTATACATACAAAACTTCCTCTTGAATCACTCTATCTATTAAAAAAACCCCATCAATGAAAAATGTGTTACGTAGTTTTAAAGATCTAAGCATACGGACACACAGACGGCGGAAAGCGATTTTATTATACACTATGTAGTGAAGAAGATGGTTCGAAAGGAGCGTCTACGGCTTCTTTCCATCTCCAAGTGTGCGGTGTTTAACCAAATAAATGCTCCAGCCAGACGCGTTACCAGCGGTCCTGACGAAGTCCAGCGGGTCCACGGCCTGGTCGCACAGGTCCCGGCAGCGCAGCACGGCGTCCGCGTACTGGTTCTTCAGGTTCGTGAAATGCTCCTCAGCCACCTGCGCATGCGTCGTTATATTCATTTTATAATATTTGAACGTCTTCATTGTACGTATCATTCTATTTGAATATTTCGTAATAAAATAATGAATCGCTATAATAAAAAAACTTATAAATTGAATGAATAAAGGGAAGACACTACAGTTTCTTGGGGGCTCTTCTCTTCAGAAACTGCTTTCCGAACCGGTGGTAAATATTAATATTATTTTTTGACTATTCCATAATTTTTTAACTCAACGATGTTTATAAATAAATGATCTTTCTTTCTTTCTTTCTAATTGAATAAATAATTAATGATTGAGTTTGAGTTTGAATTTGAAACTCGATGGAATTGTCATTTAAAGACCACAGGACAGTTCTAAAGTATCATTATTATAAATACGATATGAAATCTTCTACGATTTTAAAAGAGGAACTACTGAGTCTCTTGTCGGGCTTTCTCAGTAGCAAAGGTTTTCCGAACCGGCAATGAATAGTAAAACTATTTTATGAAGACTAAGGTGCTTTTAAAAGAAGTCTAATTTTCCGTTGCCTCTAGCACAGGTTTATTCTTAGTTGAGGCGACCGTCGTAATAATAAATCAATGTTTAAGTTTATAAATAAGAAAAACTATAAAAAGAAAAATAAATAAAAGTGTGTCTGTACACACATCAACTAACCTTACTATCAGGGTAGTGTAATCGAATTTTTCCAGCACAGATCAGTTGAGGAGATAGCTTTTCCACCTGCAGATAAAATATAAATGTTAGTAAGATAAAGTAATGAAGAGGAGGTGGTCTTGGAAACAAGTAGATGGTTTAATTGTAAAGTTTAATTTTATAATTGTTCTTAAGCGTTATGATGCAAATTCGATAAAACTTCAAAATATTATTATTTTATGCTTACACGCATTTTTAATTAAAAGACAAGTTAAAAAATGTTATCAAACAAAATATAATGTTTTTTTTTATATAATAGCTGAATGTTTTTTTTTTTTTTTACATAAAACTGTCAGATCGAATCAAAACAACTTTTCTGGCGTTTCTGGTCTATTTTTCTGGATTTAACAACAAAAAAAATTGCTATAAATGACAAAAAAAATATTTTTTTGGAATTTTTTCCAAAAAATTGTATTTTTTTTGTAATTTTTAGTATGTAAAATATTATAGTATATAAATATTCTCGTGGCGGGTGGTGTACCTCCTTAGCGTTGTGGTGCAGCAGGTCGGCGAGGCGCTTGTTGTGGCGCACGCCGGCCGCCACCATGCCGGCGGCGGCGGCGGCGCGCGCGCTGAACGCCTGCAGCGCGCGCGCCCGCTCCTCGAAGCGAGCCTCGCGCCCCGCCGAGCCTGACATACGGACAAAATCATTATAGAGTATAAAAAAATCGCTTTCTCCTTGCTTATATTCTTAAAGTTACGCAACGGCCTTTTGATGTTTTTTTTTTATTAGAAAGAAAGAAAACAAGATTTATTGCCACACAACAACAGCCTTAAAACTAAAGCGACTTAATTAAAATATAAAAAATTAACACGGCAACGACAGCAGCCTGGAGTTAATAGCATCTCGGTAAGACTGCCCCTAGCTTTATTTAGTCTACTAACAAAGTAATTACGCTGTTACTAACAAATATAGGACATGTATTCCAATTTCTGATTAAAAATAAATAATAACCGAACCTCAATCTGCTATATTTTCTACCACTTTTACCCCAAACCTTGAGCACAAGGCGAGGTTAACGCTACAAAAGCGCCAAATCTCTCCAGCAAAGTGAGATGAAGGCGACAACAGGGCGGCACTAACCGACGGGCGCGTTGACCGCGTCGGTGAAGTGTCGCAGCGGCGCGGCCACGTCGATGAAGTCCTCGACCACGCGGTTCACGACCGCGCGCTCCAGCCCGCGCTGCAGCTCGTGCAGCTTGTCCGTTAACTCCCTGGAAACAACCGTAACAATACGGTTAGATGCTGTGTCTCATATTGGTATGATCGCAATAAGATTGCATTGCGATTCTACACAACTGCCTAATTGATTTAGTCAGAAGGTTGATAAGAATATAAGCGTTCCTACTTTTAACTGACTTTCAAAAACTTGAGTGATAGATTTTCTCAAAAAAAAAAAAAAAAACTTGACTTGTCAAAAGTTCAGAATTAGGGTTTGATAACATATTTTTTGATGTAGTACTTTGATACGTACTTTAACAACCCCCATCGGGTTATAATCATAGCGTGCCATATTCACTATGTTGGCAACACATAAAATGTTAAAATTGATCAAAACTGATTTGATTTGTGCAGTTAAAAAACTTCTTAAATCTTGATATTTTTTCAATTTTCATTTAGTCAGCGGACGGAGTCCATCATTTGCGTAAATTTTAATTACGTTGGTTTTTCCGCGTCTAAGTTTTGAAACAACCACCATCAAGCTATGGTCAGGAATGTGGTTTTTGCGGTTTATCGCTTGCGGAAAACATTTCAACACATCTAACCTAACCTAATTCAAAATAAAATACATAAACAACAATATAAAACTCACCTAGTGACAGCCCTAGCCTCCTCCGAGTCGCCGCGGCCGCTGAGGCACAGGTCGGCCAACTTGTCGGACAGGCGTTGCACCTCCGAGCACAGCTGCATTATCTCCGCTTTCTCGCGGCCTTGCAGGTTGTCAGCGATCTAAGAATAATTCTTTATATTGAACTTGCTTTTGGCCACGACCCCTTCCCCACAACCCCACTATTTTCTACTATATTATGCATAAACCTTCCTCTTAAATCACTCGAATAAAAAACACCCCCATCAAAATTTTTAATCACCCCCTTTTTTTAATCAATTATTAAGTTTGGAAATAACTAACTGATGAATGAAAAAAAAAATTTTACGAATAATAACTCCTTCCAAAGAGCAGTAGATATTAACTTGTAGCACAAATTAAAAAATAACTCATCACACAAATAATGGACATTGTCCTAGTAAGGACAATTTAAAACTAGATAATATTTCAATAAAACCACAGCAATATGTGGTTTTACTTAAACCTCTATATTGTAAAGAATTATGTTGAACTAGACGCTCGTCCCGGCTTCGCCCGGATATCAAAATTCCTGTTTTATCCCAAAGGAGCATTTAAGATGGAAGTTTGTATGTAACCAATTAAAAAAAAATCATTCATAATCATTTCTTCTTTATTGAAGTCAGTCGAAAATAAATGTCACGTAAACATGCATATTCTGCAAATACATACAATTAAAAATATACAAAATAGGTAACAGCCCTTCAAAAGAATCCAAATGGCTACTCACTGTGTGCCCTTGTGCTACTATGCTACTGATGGCCTTCTGTCCTTCGAGCCGGGTGGCCGGTTCGGCTGCCGGGTGGAGCAACCACTTGTGAGCCGCTTCCAATCTGTGGATCGAATTAGAAAAAATATGAGAGTAGAAAGAGTAGAAGTCATTGGTAAGAGAGTGAGATTTTGTGGTTAAATTACGAATTTTGTAGGTAGCCGCTTGTCCTGACACGAGAAGACACGAGATAAAAAATAAAATGTATTAATTTATAGCCGAATTCCGAACTTGAAACAGAGTAATCTCTGTTATTATAATTGATTACTCTAAATAATTAAACCAGTTAAAAAAAAACTAAAAACACCCACAATTGATGGAATCAACTAAAATGTTTCACTTGACCTTCTAATAAAAGCGTATTAATTAATATAATATTTAATATAAAAATTACTAAATCAATAACATTGGAATTTTTCTCAATTGTTTAATTAGGCGCCTAGGCTTTCCATTCAATCGAAATTTAATGAAAAGTATAGGCTCTTAATCAAACCGCCCATATAGTTGACTGCATACATATTATATGCACGAAATTAAATAAAAATTAAAGGTAAATTTCACAATAGTACTGTTTGAAACTAACCTAGCTTGCATAGTCTTGCCGCCCTGCTTCTCCGCGGCCCTCACCCCCTCGTTCACGATCCCCTCCACTTCGTCCAGCTGACTCCCCAACTCGGAGCACAGTTTCTGCGCCTGTTGATGAATTCATATCAATGTTTTTAATACTAAATTGAAGAGATTGATAAATATAACAGAATGAAATAATATGAAAAATGGAAAATGTGTATAACAAGGAAATAATGTTGTAAATGATAAAAAGTATTGATTATAATTTAATGTATTAATCAGAGATTAAGCCTAATTGTTTTTATAGTACAAATATGAACAATAAACGGACATTTGAATTAATATGTTTTTAAAATTGACAGTAATAGCGGTTTTTCTTTCTAACGCTTTTTTTATTTCTTTCTTTAAAAAAATGTGGCACCTGATTTTATGTACTTTTTACTGGACTTCGACATAGGTACCCTTTTAAAAGTTAGAAATTGCATATTAATCTTATAAAAATTACAAGTTTTACCTTAGGCTCTCTCCCGCGTCCATACTGGCGCTCGTCACAGAGCACGTCAGCGTTAATGCCACCGGATCTAAAAAAACAATTTTACATCAACAAATGAGAACAAAATAAGTGAAACAACATACACTTTAAAATAAAGCTATGTATTCTTAACACAATAATCTCGCTTCTATTTTTAAATTTGTTTATATCTACCGAATGGTTAGACTAATATTAAAAATCTAGAGTATACGCATCTCAGCGTGTCAAGCGTCGCGTCGGCTAGAGTCAATACGTGTTAGAAAATTGTCCAAGTTTGTCAGCGCACCTATCCCAACCTCTCAATTTGGCAGTTTGATTCAGTTTCCCAAGCGAAAAAGTTTCCCGACGTGTCAAAGTCAGTAAATATCCTAAGTCTGTTAGCACACGTATCCCCGCCCCGCAAATTGTCAGCGTGCGGGACGCGCACCGCCAGTTGTCAGCGTGCATGTGTGCGCGCTGCAAGTTGTCAGCGTGCGTGTGCACAGCGCAAGTGGCCAGCACCGCAAGGTGTCAGCACCGTGAGCGAGTGCGCAGGGGCTCACCGCACGGTGGCGCGCAGCGCGTCGGCGCGCGCGGGCGCGAGGTGCTCGGCGGCGCGCTGGCCGGCCGTCAGCACGCAGCGCAGCGCGCGCTCGCCGCCCGAGTTGCGCAGCGCGCCCGGATCCTGCGTACATACATAAATACATATAGCATATATACATATTCCAACAACATTCAACAGGGGCCTAACCGGCCGGCTAGAAACGTAGACTGGCGCGCCGGTAATCTTGTTGATCGAAAATCCAACGGAGTTATTGCACTTTCCTTCATTCGCAGTCCGGATCCAGAATCGTATAGCCCGTATATACAGGGTGGAATTCTGTTATACCACCCAAAGAGATCTTTATACTGTAGATAGAAAATTTTACTCAAAGAAACATCCCAAGGGGTAGGTAGGTACTAATTTATAAAATCGGACCAATACGCCCTCAAATTGTCAGAACTACACTAACCGGCATGTCTAAGAATCAAAAGTTCGACGACATGTGACATCTGCCAACCCGCACTTGGCCAGCGTGGTGGATTATGTTCTGAACGCCCATTGGAGGCCTGTATCCCAGCAGTGTGAACATATGCGCTGATGATGATGATGATCATGTTTCATCTTAATAATATTGGTGTAGATATAAAGTCTTGATAAAAGTGTCTATATACTAACATTCAGGAATTCATGTGCAGCTCCCGCCTTGCTATGTATCTGTGTCTGCAGCGCTTTCAGTACTGCGATGTTGTCCTTTTCCCCGCCGTCCTCTATGTATGACGTCAATTGTAGCACCCTGTGTATAGAATGTTTCTGCAATTAATTTCTGTAAACAAATCTAACAGTTATAAATAACTTAAATTACTAAAAAAAACGCTTTACTGAGAGAATCTATACTAAACTGTCTCACTTACTCTTTGAAAGAGAATTTATAAGGAAATTATTTAATGGATATTCTAATCAGGGTTATTTATTTTATTTGTTTTTTTTTTTGGTTTACCATAAATTTAATGATAAAAAAAATGATAAAATTATTGTTTTTTCACTGATCCATGATAAGTGGTCAAAGTTTGAATTCAATCTGTCTACTTAAATTACGACAAAATCGATATAAAAGAAGTCGCTTACATACAAACATACAGCTGAAGCTGATAAAAGTGAAAGTTATATGGGAAACTAGCTGCGCTCCACGGTTTCACCCGCGTAAGTCTGTATCCCGTAGGAATATCGGAATAAAAAGTTACCTAAGTGTTATTCCAGTCGTCCAGCCATATACATACAAAATTTTATTGCAATCGGTTCAGTAGTTTTTGCGTGAAAGAGTTACAAACATCCATCCGATTATAATATTAGTAGGTATAATAATGAATACCATATTATTATACAAATACCATGTTTGCTAACCTGATGATTTCATGTATTTCATCCGCCATACGCTGCGCCAAATAATTCCTATTTTCTGCAGCATCTTCTATCCCCTTACCGCCTGTAATCAAATTCGAAACACAATTTAATTCCTATTTTTACGGAAAATTTCCGTAACTATACGTAAGCATTGAGAGCCGGTTCCTCAGCAGTTTCACAGCAGCAAATAGCTCGTTTCTCCCCAAGAATAAAGGAGAAATCTTAAAAGAATAGGCGGGAGTCGAACCCACGTCTATTTGCTATACTGTAACAACGCCTAGCCTCGCAGCCACCCGTGATCCCGCCACAACAGTCGAATTGTTCATCTCATTCAGTTTTATGTGCCTTAGGGAACAACGTATTTAAATTTATATTATTATAATTATTTAACTTTATATTATCTTCAGTACTGAAGCTGCTCGTAATACAAGCATACAAACATACCCACCTTCAGACAATATATGTATGTATATCTTCATAGCGCATATGAGCACGGGCGCCAGCTTTTTCACGCTTTCGAGGCAACGCGCGAGCGTCTCCGCGTGCGGCGGGTGGGTCAGCTCAGCAGCGCGGGCCGCAACCTGAATTGTGGACCTTATTACTATGGGGGTAAGGTCTATATTGAGTTTTGGGTAATGCTGCGTGCTATATGTAAATTATTTGTGTAATAGGTATAATTTTTGCTTTTGGTGTATACGCCGCCCTAAGGAATGTGAATCTTATTACTGTGGATATTCAGTTTGTATTTAACTTTGCTCAATAGTTGTGTTACTGGTAAGTGTGTCAGCTTGACGCCGCCGTATTATGGCTCTTATTACTATGGGTATAAAGTCTATATTTCATGAGTTGATTGTTTCTCATCAATGGTTAGGATATCATCATATTTTATTTTAAATTTAAATGGTCACAATTGGAAGTCTTATAGGTAAAAAATTCTTAATTTAATATTAGGGACATTTCAAGGTGCAGATTAATTAAATATTATTTATATAGTATACAATTCAATATCTTAACACCTGTTGCGGTATTCTTATTTTATTAGGCAAATAACTTTAAAATATCTACAAAACGCTATAAGTTTAAATGTATATTTCTCATTATTTTCTATTTTTTATTTTAATTTTCTTTCTTTTATTGGAAAATAATAAATAAAAATAAAATAAACTGATTGTAATTGGCACATTACCTCTCTCGCAGCTTTAGACAGGGCCGGAGATATGTCCCTAAGGAACTGCACCAGGTCCTCCATTGTGTCGATGACTTCAGCCACGCCGAGGTAATCCAGTACCTGGACATCATCATCCTCATCGTTTTAGTCAGTCTATAATAGAAATCTAACTGTAATTAATTATTGGCTTTGTTAGTAGATCACTTTTTTAACTAAAAGTGATATTGTTTTTGCATAGCGCTGGAACGTAACGACTTTGAATGTGAATGTCAAAAATTTTAGTTGAAAGAATCAAACGATAAAGCAATATCAAGCTTATAGACAACATTTTAAGGTGTATTCACAAAATGTACCAAATATTACGGTATAAGCTCGCTGGTGAATATACACCAAAATAAATTCAACCTTATTCGCTGGAGTTAAAGTCGGATTTTACAAAGCATCAAATGTCTAACAAGGGTAGAAGTTTTGTTGGACATATTTTGTCCCTGATATTTTATGTAGATGTTATTATTGATCGGCTTCTGACCATTGCATTTAACTAAGTTAATTTTTTATAAAACTTACTGTTCTCACTTAATATCTTATACTAGACGTCATAAGGTTCATTATTAAAAAAAAGGCTAATAATTTTTAGAACTGTAGCGGTTGATGTCTGTTTCTTTTTTACCTTTTTACACTCTCTGACTATCTTCCTCACTTCGGATTCATCAAAGCATAGCAGCAACGCTGATGTCCCCTGCAATATACCACGAGAGCCTTCTATCAGCTTTTTCCTGTCAAACAAATAAATTAATTAATCAAGTGCGAGAGCAAATGCATTATTGTCCATTTTGATACAAGCTTTCCTATTGATAATTGTACTTAAGTCATTTGCATTTCATATACATAATTCATAGTTTCATTTATCATGAGCCAATGACAATATTCCACACAAATACTTCAGCAATACCAGTAGGAGACCAGATCCCCACATTTTGCATTAAGCTTTTTTATATCATCGATCAATAGTAAAGCACTTGGCCACGATTTCGTCCGATGGTAAGCTACTAATAATGGAATGGAATAGAAGGTACTTTATGACTTTACGGTTGACTTTTAAACTTCTTGTCAGATGGTTGGGAATTTTTTGGAAATTTGTTACGTTTTAGCTATAAATTGACAATTATTTGACTTTGAGTTGATCCTTTTGTATCCAATCTAGGCTCTTAGTATCAAAGATCTCACCTAGCCGGCCCCGAGTATGGATCAGTTCTCAGCATGTCCGAAGCCTGCTGCAGCAGCGTGGCCGCGCCCTCCACCCGCCGCAGCGCGCCCGGCATGTCCGCTCGCAGGATCGTGTCATCTGACGACTCGATTGTCTCGTGCCCCACCTGGTTTTAATGAGTTGTTTACAACATTTTGGACTAAAACTATTCTAGAACAAGATCTTAGTAAATAGACTTAGATGTGCCACTATATAAACTAAGCTATCTGAACTCGATTTCCAGTTATAATAGGTTAAATGCGTTATATTCATGGCGAATGTTTTCGATATCATTGTATTACAATAGAATTTGTTTAGTTCCGCCTTACTCTGATAAAATGGCTTGCCTTATTCTGAACTAAAGTTATATCTCCCTTTCTCTTTAACACTGGTTGTACTAAACTCATTGTGTTGTGTTGTGTTGCATTCTTCTTTAGTTATATAGTGCAAATAAAGTGTCCTATTGTATAGTGAAGTTTAGTCAGCAACATAATTCACGAGTATAGTGAACAGTGTCTGTGATGGAAGAAAAAGTCAATAAATAAATAAATAATAATTTATTCATCTCACCTTAACCAAATTATTGACGGCAAGCGACACGGCCTGGACTGGCCGCGCCAGGTCTGGCATAGCGTTGCCATCTTCGGCTTCTTCGTGAAGGATCACCAGTCGAGATACCTGAAAAGAGGGATTGAGGAATTAAGATTTGTTTCAAATAATGTTATGGCTAACTAATAATGGCTAACCTAAAAAAATTCAATCGAATTGATAACCTCCTTCTTTTTTGAAGTCGATTGATTAATATACAATCATGTACTAGATGCATTCCAGGTAATCGAAGGGTATAAGATAAATAATAAGTCCATGTTTTGTTAATGCGTAAGTCAATAATATATACTATTACAGAATTGTTAGTTAAAATATACATGTATATTAACATACATTTTACGATTTGTGTTGATGTATTATCTTCTATCAAAACAAAATACAATGAAAGAAGATTGAGATATGACAATATTGTAGGGTTCTATTAAATTTAGACGGGTCAGTGGACCAGCACAGTCGATACTTTTAACTCCCACATGCTTCCAATCCATTTACAAATAATCAAAAAGTATTACAAATTCTTATTATATTTAATTGGAGTATTTATTGTATTCATTTAAATTTCTTAATGACTTTGCTTTAACCAACATTACATTACAGTAATATAAATTCAATCAACTGGGTAAGATGCATTTAAGTTTAAATATATATTGAACGATGATTGAATGTCTCATGTCCTCCAGAAACAATGAACTCGGTCAAGATATTGCAAGTGCATAATTAATTAGATAAGACTGCAATAACAATTTAAATGGCATACATCACATACTATCTGTTGTTTCTGTCTAAGTTTGTGCAATAAAGCATCATAAATAAATAAAATAAAAATAAATACACTAATTATTATTATTCTTTCTCCCTTCTTGTGGGGGATGGAAACCTAGAGTTGGGCGATATGAGGTTCAGGTAATTTCTATATATCGCCCAAGGGGGGCGTTGAAGCGGATTAGGGGGCGATAGGTAAGGATCCAGAAAAAAATTGGGAGTGGGGGGTTGGTGCAAGCCGTTAAGATTGATTTTAATTTTATTTAAAACATGATTTAAAAAATTACTCTTCTTTATTTAAAATATCATAAATTGTAATTTTAAATTTTGTTAGTTTATCTTTTCTCAAACACATCTGACCAGTAATGAAAAAAAAAATTTTAAATAAAAATCAAGTATATAGTGATATATTTTGTATGCACAATATTTGTTATGCTCATAAGACATTTTAAATGCACACCTACAGACTTCACGTTATCAATATGCAAATAAAGTCTTTGTGATAACCATATTCTCAGCTATGATTCATGTGGTCATTCAATAGCGACCATCTTCCATCTCCCTCTGTTCATTTAGTTAGATAAAGATACCAATATCGCTGTACGTCACTCCATAGTTTATACTAATTATTAGATAGAGCGTTAAACACAGTGCGCGTAGTTGGGATAAAAACTTTATTTATGAAATTTACACATAATCTATCATAGAGGCATAGGATGATCAGGTTTTTGTTTAATCTGTATATTGTTTGCAAGTAGAAACAAGCAACGGACCGAGACATGCATTATTTTGAGAGATAATGTGAGAAAATAAAAAAATGTGGTAACTTTATATCAAACTTTTCCCGTATACACCATATATTCTAAAGTACTCAGGAAACATGTGCATATCAAACTGTGAAAGAATTTTTAAAATCTCTCTAAGAGTATCTTGGATTAGCACGTATAAACAAACAAGCTTATTTACACTTTATAATATAGTTATATAGTTTACACAGCCATCTTTGTTCTACAAATGATCTGCTACCATGTTTTATAATAATAACCCTAGAAGCGCCCCGGGCTAAACTAAAGACATAAACTTTAATCCTACCTATCAATCTATATCATATCACCTACACATACGAGAAAACCTCATCGTAAATACCAAAACACCCACAGCCCCCCACTATCACCATAGTAACGTACCTACGTGAGAGATCGCCACGCTTGGCAATGAATGGACCATGTAAATCACTTTGCATTGCGTACCATATCTGGTGCGATCCATACACGGTCGGGGCGCCCGCGCACATATAGGTGTCGAGCGTGGGCTCACTCCTATTCGTGTTTTATAGCTTATCACGCAGGTTTTTATTTTATTTGTTTTATTTCATTAATTTCTATTTTACTTTTTGTCTACTCATATTAAGAAAATTATAAATATTATGATGTATTTTAATTAAAGGCATACGAATATAACTAAAGTAAGGAAAGAAGCTGGTGCCTCTCCACACAGGCGAGTTCTTTGAACTCAGCCTAGAACGGGTGCCACTTATCACAATTACTGTAAAAAAAAATCGTTCTATTGAGAAGGCATTATCTATTAGGCTCGCATAGTGACAATTTTTTGATGTGGTCAACACGCAACTGACAAGTTTTTAAAGCGAAATAGAAGTTCAAAAAAGAATATCGAATATTGTCTAGAAAGGGCGCGAGTAGTTATCATATAAAGTTTGTATTTACACATCAACAGACAAGCAAAGTTGATGAGTTAAAACAGTTCATAATAGACTTTTAATAGCTTAGTTATTTATACGTTGATTGAGAAAGTTCTCGAGTATAGTTTAAATATAAACATTCACTTAACAATGTGCTAGTCGCTAGTGCATTCGAACAAAATGTAACAAAGGGAAATCTACAAGAAACATTCATTAACGCACTATATGAAATAGCCACATATTTTAGTGAAAGCCCTATCAATATGGGTTCTGTTGTATCAGAAAATTTTAAAGTTTCTATGGATTCAGTTAGTTCATTGAATTTTTCGATCTGTTTCAATTTTAACTATAAGAAAGCATTTTTTTTTCAAAATCACCGACGGACGTTTTCATTTCATTTATGTGCTTGCATGTAGCATTGAAATTAACCTCTAATTGCAATCTCTCGAGTCACGTTCCCAAAACAAAGGTGAATCATTGGTGACGTCATCACAAGGGTGTAGCGCAGACAAGAATACCCGCCCTCAACATTTCTGCTTGCCCTTTATCGGTTGACTTTTAGAGCTGTATTCTGCCTTTTATTTTGGCAACGTTTTTGGGTGCAGTTTATTACTGTGTTGGTCTGAATGTTGTTCTTTTAGTTATAGATAGCTGATTTTATGAGGAGTAACTTTTGTCAGTTATTTTTAAGTTAGTACTGTAAAAAAAGAAAATTAATACATGACTATCTGAAATTTGTCTGTGTGCGATATTTCTAAAAGTACAAAGATTTGAATATTTTGAACACGGCTTCGACTATCACTAAAGACTTTCGATTAAAAAGACGAAACCAAATAGGTCCGTTCGTTTAGGACACTAAGACATGACACAGATAACAATTCTTTGGTACATCAAAGGTCAGTTAAAACCACCGACCTTTTTGTGTTAGGGACTACAGTCAAACCTGGATAAGCGAGAGTTCAAGGGAGCACAATCTCATTCTCGCTCATAGAGGTTTCTCACTAACCCGAGTTTCTCACTAATGCATAATATGTATATTATTTTTAATGAAAGCAAAACAAAAATGTATGTACTGTGTAATTTTATTTTATTTAGAAATAAGAATGTAACTATGTCATTTTATTTTATTTAAAACTTATTTATATCAAAAAAAATCCGTCAATTTAGTTTGGGTTTCTGTTTTTGTATTTTGAATACTTTTTTTCTAATTCATAAATTTTGTCGATCGTATAAACAATAAAGTTGATGTAACTCAACTCGCAAATTTCAGCATCCATTAAAAATAGATAAATTAGATATTACAATTTAACCTATATTGAACTAAAAGACATGTATATTTATACAAAGATCATTGAGATAGATAACTAACTATGTACATTGAACGGAATGAATTGAAATGAAACCGAAAGTGATTCCAGTCACGTATTACGCTTCGCTCTGTATATGGTAGGTCATGTCATGACGTCAACGCGTCATCTACTAAACAGACGCTGCAATCTATGCGTTCAATTCTATTAGCCTTTTTTTGCTATATACCTATTTCTTCTGGATTAGGATATCATCATCAGTCCATAACTATGGACTGATGATGATATCCTAATCCAGATATTTTACGAACTATTACAATATAATATTATTCAAAAGAAATTATTGATTATGTATACATATATATTAATAACATACAATTACTCAATATCCCTATATTCCTGTGTGTGTGTGTGTGTGTGTGTGTGTGTGTACGCGCGTGTGTGCGTGTACGTTTGTGCATGTGTGTGCAATTTCCTATCAAACACAAATGGCCAATGCCACAGCGGAAAATATATCGAATTGGGGTATTTCGTTTTAAAACATGAGACTGTATCGTTTCTTCAATCGGTAAGAAATATACACTGAATATTATACGGAATACCAACCGACCTTACTCAACTGATCCAATTGAAACTGACATTGATTACAATGCCCCCACACACACAGAGGATATTTACTTCGCGAGGGACTAACTATGATTGACTATATACTAACTATAAAGAGTCCGTGCGGAAATTAGTGTTAGCGTTTTTAATGGATTTTGCCTATTTCATTATTAGATAGACGAACAAGCAAGGGTACAGTGGAATTCTATTTCGAAGTCATCTATAGCTCGCTGTAATGGTTTCTCAGTTTTTAATACTTTGTAAAGACGGTTTCATTAACAAACCTACATACAATTTTTACACCTATAGTTTCATAACTTTTTATATATTTTCAACCGACTTCAAATAAAAGAAAAATGAAATAAAAGAAATAATGTCTTTTTTCGTTTTATTACCTCAGAACTTTTGACTGGGTGAACCGATTTAGATGATTCTCATTTTATTTTATAAACAAGTGCCTTCCGTAAGATTTATAGGATTTTTGTTGGAAATAGTTATGAATTGTATTACACTTATATAATCTTATAATTTATAGCTAACGAGTTAGTTTGACACGATGTTTTAACATGCAAATAAATTTCTATTTTTGTAAAATTAAATACTATCTCTAAATCCTAGACATTTTTTTAAATATGTTCTTATACACCTGGTTGTACCAAGAATATCTTCTGATACAGAATAACCGCACAAACAAATAAATTGTTAACAATTATCATGCTATCGCAGGGCAGCTATTAGTGGATCAGTGGATACCCAATGCGGGAGCCAATGGGAACTATGAAATTGAATTAAGTGGTTTTTTAATTAGATTAATGTGATTAGATTCAATTTTAATTAACTTAAGTACTTAGATATTACGTACACATCCAACGGTGAAAGAATTTTCGAAATCAGTCCAGCAATTTTTGCGTGAATACATTTCAAATTCGAAGAAAAAAATGATCTCTCTTTATCATATTAGTTTAGATTAATTTCTATCAGATTATAAAGCAATTTCTAAGCAGAGATGGTTGTTACGCCTATAGGAGACACTAGAGTCTAGACAAACAAGGTTATAAGTGCGTCCCGGATATCGACCGGGATGCGAGAGGGTATATGTAGACAGCTGACAGACACTCAGGACAGACGGTTGAAGAGTCCTTATATTATAACGTAGTAATGAGCTATTCATATCTATACTAATATTAACAATCTAAAGTTTGTGAGGATGGATGTACGTAATTGTTGGATAACTGGAATAACAATTACGCAACTTTTATTTTATTATTATTATTGAATTGACAAGGTCGCATTTTGACCACCAGGTCCTCCTTAGACTTCGAAGCAGGTAAGCTAAAAAAAATCTACTAGGGCGATAGATGTAGATAAAATGGTATTTATTATTATATTTTGTATATTTGTATATTTGTAACGTTTTCACGCAAAAACCACTCGACCGATTTAAAAAATTCTTTCACCATTTTAAAGCTGCAACTAAACTGAGTGACATAGGCTATACACCACGGGCGAAGCCGGGGCGAACAGCTAGTACAATATAAAGAGGACATTACTAGCTTCAAATATTTTAATAACTAGCTGCGCCTCGCGGTTTCGCCCGCGTAAGTCCATATCCCGTAGGAATATCGGGATAAAGAGTTGCCTATATGTTATTCCAGTTGTCCAGCTTTCTACGTATCAAATTTCATTGCAATCGGTTTTTGCGTGAAAGTGAGCAACACACACATCCTAACAAACTTTCGCATTTATAATATTAAGTTGGAAGTAGGATAGTACGATGTACGAAGTACGATTAGTAGGATAACTAAACAAATAAGGGCCACTACGATAAATCCAGACCCTATTTCCATCGCTATTTCTCTTAAAGAAACGTAGGTATTAAATTCGATCAACAATCGACCATTTTTTCACCATATGGTCGAATCGACGCTCGCCCACAGCTTGTGAGGTCTGTCAATGACACGTCTTAAACGTGACGCAATAAATTTATTAGCACATACAAATACAACATCGAGCTTAATTAACTCCTTTGAGACGGCAATACAAGCTTTGCTCAGATAACGTACTGAGCCTCTTATATCAGAATCTTTATTCTATGTGCAAAGTACTGAAATACTTTGTTACTCAGCGAGGTATTTAAATCCCTAGTAGTTTAATAAATGGAAGATATTTTTTTTTTTTTTTTATGTGAAAGGG
>NC_052129.1:531343-541292 GCF_012273895.1 Zerene cesonia | reverse complement strand
GGATTCTTCTTAGCGGTAAATGCGCAGACTTGTGTCTTTTTTGGGTTAAATTCGACTAGATTTAGTCGACCCCAATTAAGGTAACTCTGTCTATCTATCTGTCCGTCTGACTGTCTATATCTCTTCTTCACGCCTAAATCACTGAATCGACTTGAATGAAACTTGGTACAATAAAAATAAAATACATAGTTTGAAACTTGAGGAAGGACACAAAATAGTTTTTATACCAGAAACCTCACGGGAACTGTGAGAGGGAAACCACGAGATTGTGTATTGTGTGTGTTCCTTTGACTACGCGGGCCGATGCTAGTTGTCTATGAATATCCGAAAGAGCTGATGCTTTAACGACACCCATTTTACGTCCCTCCTTATTAAGTCCCTTGGAGTATATTTTTTGTGAGTTCCCATCGGAAATCAAATCCGGACCCCTCAGTCCTACGCTGACGCGTTAACCACTGTGCCAAGAAGGCGATTAGATCAAGTCTCTCCTTTGACAATTTCCTTTGACCGTTTTTCGCAGGGATTTGGGAACAATTTCCAGCTATATAGTTATTTACTAAAACCCATAACATCAGCGGACAAATCAAAATCTATCACATTCTTTTGAAGCATTACTTGATCTGCATTCCGAATAGTTAACACAGTCTAAATCTTAATAAAATAAACCGAAGTATTCTTATAGGCGCTGCAATAGTACATTATGGGCCAAGGTCGCGCGGCGTCAGAGCGCAAGGTTGTATATGCAGTGTAGGCTTTACTTGTTTTGTTGTGACCGGTGTTAGTGGCACGTGTATAAAGCTTACGATAAAATACGATGCGATGACACCACTTATCTTTTGTCAACATAATTTTTTATAGAAAATGTAACAGGTACTGTTTATCTATACTGTTAACTGTTTATCAGGGTTTTGGAAACATAGTATCGTTTTAGAAGCTCTTATGAATATAGAATAGGCCACTGAAACTGAACAAATTCACTAATATTTGGAGTTCTTTGCTAAGAATATTGACCGAAATCCTATGGCTGCTAGCAAGGAGGCATGAATATTCTCTCATAAATATTACGACGTATAAAAAACAGTTAAATGAATGTGTGTTTGTTCAGTCACAATTCTTTGTTTGTTTCAGTTTCTCCAAAACGGATGAACTGATTTTAAAGGAGATTTCACAGGCAGGTAGCGAATGATATGATGTCACTTGAGCTTAAACTATTTTAGAAAAACAATTAAGGTCGTTCACAAAATACAGTTAATTGATGCAGTCGTTATATTTTCAAGACAGAAATCAATGAAGATTCAAAAGTATGTTTTCTATGCTTTTGTTATTCCTTTATTTAAAACTAGCTGCGCCCCACGGTTTCACCCGCGTAAGTCCGTATCCCGTAGGAATATCGGGATAAAAAGTTGCCAATTTGTCATTCCAGTTATCAAGCTATCTACACACACATCCTTACAAACTTTCGCATTTATAATATTAGTAGGATAACAATTATTAAAAACAAAACATTGCAACGCTCCAATTATACCCTACATCGATTTCGCTAAAACCGCCAAACGGAATTCCATGAAACGCGCCCCACGAATAGCGCACGACCTATACACATGCCCTTTCAACTGGCATGCGCAGACGCCACACCAAAACAATCTACAACAAACACATCCAGCACATCGTTAACCTTGGTTTAAAACAAATTTTAACGTACTGTTTTAGCGATTATGAAATGTAGCCGTAACCAGGTGATGCGATACGAAAAGCTAATTTTACCACATGACTCAGCGGACGCGTTGGCCGTTTTGCCGCTGCCTCGCGTTCAATTTTAAACGTGGATTATTTCGTAATATTGATGGGGAAGGATTAGAATAGCATATCTTTATGGCAGCTAACAATATGCTTGCATCTACACTCTTTTCAGCTTTGACTGTTTTTCCCCTTCCTGTTCTCGTTTATGCAAAATCGGCGCTTCTCGTCGATTTGCGGAAACTGTCCGTATTATCATTTATCAATTTTAGGGTTTAGGCTGATCGTGGACATTGACGGGTTTCCTTATCCTCACCCTACCCATTCTCCATTGTTTCTTTCCTGTAGTCAAACCTTTTATCATCAATTATCCCGTAAAGACGGCCCTTATTTAGATTGCGTATACTAATGTTCATGGTTAGTGATTGCTGGCTTACTATCAGGCGAACCACCAGCTCAGTTGACCGCTATATCATCAAAAAAGAACGCGCCACGGTTTCATCTGCGTAAGTTCGTATCCCGTAGGAATATCGGGATAAAAAGTAGCCTTTATGTTTTCCCAGTTGTCCAGCTATCTACGTACCAAATTTCATTGCAATCTGTTCAGTTAGTTAGTTTTTGCGTGAAAGAGCAACAAACAAACACACATCCTAACAAACTTTCGCATTTATAATTAATATTAGGAGGAAGTAGGATTAATTGAGGTCTTGGCGACCGACGAGTCAAGCTTTTTTTTTCTGTTAAAGTCGGTTAACACTTCCCATCCTCCACGAATTTCAATTGAAATTTATCTTTGTGATTATACTATACAGATATTTTTTTCCATAAAAAAGGAAAAGTACCACTACCGATTCTAAAATAGGAACTAATAACGACAATTTCCTATCAAATACAAAAAGAACTACCGAACCACACCAATCGGTTGAAAATCCACGAAGTTATTGAGAAACAAAACCAAAAACGGACGCCAATCTATCATATTCCATCAACAAAAGAAAAAAAAACAGCAGTAAAATTGACAACCTCCTCCGATTTTAGGAATGTCAATTAATAGAGCGTCGATGGCGCAATTTGGGGACGCGAAGAAGACTGGAAACTGTTTTAATTACACCTCCTTATACTGAATTACTTTTGCTTTACAGTCCTTTAAGCACGCCTCTCCCTATTTTGAGCTGTTTCTTTATAACGATACTGCGGTATTGCGGTTGGTACCATGGTTATTTGACACGCGTCTTGCATGATTGCAGAAAGTTCACACACTTATTGAGCGTGAGCGCGTAATGAGCAGATAATTCGCGATATGATGCAAATGAACTGGATTTTTTAGTAACTAGCTGGTCCTGCGACATTGTACGCGTAAAATCAAATTGTGGGCCACCGTAATTTTTTCATCATACAAATCTATACTAATATTGTAAAGCTGAAGAGTTTGTTTGTTTGAACGCACTAATCTCAGGAACCACTTGTCCGATTTTAAAAATTCTTTCAGTATTAGATAGCCCATTTATTGAGGAAGGCATAGGATATGTACCATATGCGAAGCCGGGGCGGACCGCTAGTGGAGTAATCAAATTATTCATCAAAAGAACTACATCGTTGTCATTAACAGACGGCTCATATTATAAGGAATACTCAATATGCTTTTAGTTCAAGGACCGGTTTCCCAGATTCCTATTGTGTGTTTTGCTTTATTTTTCAGTAAAAGTCACAATAACATGTATACCAAAAGCTTCAATTGACTATTAGGACAGCGTACCCTTAACCTCTATACTATATTATAAAATATAAATGCATGTTATCACAAATTTTTAAATAAACCCTATATATAATCCCAATATTCATTGCACCTACTTTCATAGTTAAATATCTCCTGAACCATCTCCAAAAAATACAATCAAATGCGAAGCAGTTCCCAATATTCCCCTGTACAAACAAACTTCTCTATTACATTAGTACAGTGGTTATATAACCTTAGCTGCCCACATCCGACACGCGAAGGGCGCCTCCGCCAATATTTCACAACACCGGATGTCAACACGCCCTAAATAAAAGCTTTTAAATTTGTATATGTGAGAATATGATTTTCTATGCTCGCCTCTTTATTCTGGGAGTACGGACACTCTAAATCAGATAGTCAAACGAGAGTCTGATAAATCTTTTGTTATGTATTACAATTGTCCTCATAGTATTACTATATGTTCGCCCCGGCTTAGACCGTGATATATATACCTAACATAATATATCCTAAGTCACACAGAGAAGTTGCAGTGGTAGTAATTTTGAAATCGGTCCAGTGGTTCTTGAGTAAAAACTTTACAAACATAGAAAAATACAAAAGTTGCCTCCAATAATAATGTAGACTACGATTGTATTATTACGAAGTTGTAAATAATAATAAAGGATCGATTAATAAATTCTATTTGCAGACTTCCTGGTTCCTAAAATTGCGTCATCGAGGCATTTTTAACCGACGTTCTCAAAAAACGAAAGGTCTCGCGTCGACAGTTTTTTTACATATTATTCGATTATGCCGTTGTTTTTAAGTCACCGATTGATGCAATTCTAAGCGTTTGATAGGATATATTATTATTTCCTCGATAGAAAACTAAATAATTTTTCCTTATTTCAGCAATAGCATGAAATGACGTTATACCTATCTACCTTTTTATATAAGTAACAACGAAGTGCACAAACACATTTCAGTTTATTTTATAAACTTACCATCAACCGAAACAGAACTATAAACAACCTATCACCTCATGTACTTGAAAATACCGCAGATCTTCAAACAAAATACGTACGTAGAGAAACAGAAACATCATAATGCGACGTTGACTGCAGGCGGAGCGACCTAAAAACTCTGCATCATAATGAAGCGGTTAATATGGCTTAATTTTATATTAAGTGCTATTGTAATAGAAGAACAAAAGACAATAGAGAACAACTATGACATTCTCGTCACGTAGGGAGTTAACATTTTTATCGTAAAAGAAAGAAGTCGAGACGTCGAGAACTTTTCCGTAAAACTCAACAAACGCTGTTTGTTTATACGGTAACGTTTCTTTTTTATAAGCAAATGGAATCTGGAATATGTTTTGAAATCTTTTGAAATTTTGCAACATAATATCTGTAATTTCATGTTAAATAAAAGATATTGTTTTACCAGAATACTGTTTAAATTTAAATCTGCTCATCTGTTTATTTACATTTATCTCCAAACAAATTTTGTTATTTTATGTATGTTACTAGTTCCAACGAATTTGTAAAATGCTTAAGAAAAAAATTAGATCTCCTTTATTAAACATTTTCTAAAAGATATCATTTAAAAACTACAATGGAATTTAATCAAAGAAACGCAAGAACATAATATTATTTATATTAAAATTTGCAAAGTATGCTCATACACTTAGAAAGAGAAAGTCGCTGGTCACATAAAAGATAGGTCTAACATAGGACACTGTGATTCCAAATGGCTAGCCTATCAAGTTAGTGAAAGAGCACAATCTTTATTGTTAAGAACTCAACCACCATATATTATTCAAGTTCCCAATAGGGAATGAATGGAAATGCTGCGGGATACCATTGAAGTAATGAAGAACACCGAAACTAAGACAGCTGTTATATCAAAGCTATACAACACCTGCATTCTCTAAGTTTTAACATATAGTTGACAAACTTCAACACTTGCTAAAGCGCAAAATCAAAGCCCGAAACCTGCCAAGCAGCAATAAAAGCATGATGAAGGGGTGGGAAAAAAAATGGTTGCCTGTAAAGTCGGTTTAACGGGCGAAGATTTTACGTGACAACGTCTTTTTCTCTTAATATTTATCGATATGAATATTATTAAATTGCACAATAGGAACAAGGAATTGAATGAAAATAAGAATTACACAAATTTTAACTAGAGAAAATATATTTTTTTTACTACAAAGACAGAGACAGAGACACAAGCACGCGCCGATTCAATGCGCCTAATTCTCTAGTGCTGCGCGCGCGGCGGACCGATCATAGTTCGGTGACTCATCGTAACGTTACCGGGCGTTACACTTTTTCATAAGTGACTCCGAGCCGCAACCTAATTTAAGACGTTGTCACGTCAAAATATAATTAGAAACAATACCATCAGAAACTACTCACAAGTCTTCAATTTATTGAGCAGTTTCTGATTGACAAGAATAAGGAACACTTTACAGGGAGGGTGGTCATGGGGAGACTGACAGTCTTCACAGTTTGATATGTCGGGTCAATAATATAATTAATATATCATGTTTAAAATCCATTTAAGTCTTTAATTTCTAAATGTATAATACTCGCGTAAAATCAAACGCAAGAAAATACTAAGAATAAGGAAAATTTAATGATGACGGGCTGGTCATACAATAAGTGCCCTTTAATATAAATAATATTCTTTCATCTGAACTAATATTATAAAGTATTTCTTTATAATAAGAAAGAATAAACACAATAAACACATTAAGTGTTACTCAAATAACACACAACTATCCGTTGCAACGGATCATTAAACTGCACTCAAGATGACTTAATTTCAGTCCAGACAGCTTCCTGCATGCTATAACTAACTTATTGTTTAATGCCCATAGACCATTATATGAGAACAGTAGAATTGTGTTTAAATTATTTGATTATGCTTACATAGATGGCAATTAATATATTGTAATAATTTGAAATGCATATTTTCCTATTTTATTTCAGTTGTGAATGAATCATTTTCATTAGTTTTAGGTACACTAAAGTACTTCTATTCTTGTGGGATTTACAGGGAAATAAATCTAAGCTGTCTTTTCTTGGTTTACAAATTCTATCCAAATTGGTTTAGCAGTTTGGGTGTAAGGACAGACATGGAGACAGAGTTACTTTTATATGTATAACATAAGAAGAGATTATGGATTGGTTCTATTAACTACTAAGTTGTGCTACTATTGCAGACCTAGTAAATGTCTGTGAATTATTATTATTTGAATGTTTATTAAATTCTTATTAGATGTGCATTTAAACTATTTCATATAAAAAATCTATTAAAATAATTTGTCTTCTTCATTGAATGTTAATTGAATATCACACAATGTTCTTATATGTGCATTTAATTTTATGTAGATATTTCTTTACATTTTAACTCAAGTAAGTGTCACAATTAAAAATAAATGGAACCAACAGTTCAGTTAAAGTCAATGTTTGTTATGCATTTAAACTTTTTATCAAACATTAACCTTTTCATATTGATATTGTCAATTAATAATGAATTACAAGTAATATTGAAGGAATCGAATCAACTTTTAACATATATTTAATAAGAATATGTGTGAAGCAACTTTTACTGCCTACAAGATCGCGTCAATGCCGAATATAGTAATTTCTTCGTGTATCTCGCATTAATATCGATGACATAATACAAATGCTATGTCGTCATAAATATTAAAAGAACATTATCTCGTTAACCATGCAAACAAACTGGAGTGGCATTTTTGAAAGTTCTTCACGCGATATAAGACAATTTGTGTCCCAGAAACTCAAGACATAGATTAACAATGCAAACTTTTTAAAACTTTTTTTTTAATTAGAGCAATGCCATAACCTTTCAATCTAATCCAATGAATGCATCTAGATAACGACTAAAAATAAAATTCATTGACTCACCTGTTGAGCGACCGGCTCTAAAATACTTTCGATTATCTTAGTATGAAACACAGGCATCTTGGATGTTGATATTAATTACATTAGATTAAAGTACCAGCCTCCTCAATGCCACACGAAACTAAACACAAGTAACACAACACAACCAAAGAGTTCGAAATAATACAATAACAATTCTTGTTAAACGTAACGAAAATAAATAAATTTTGTACACAACCAAAAAGACACTAAGCTCGTCGACTGAGATTTGCGACTACAATTTCACGCAGTCGTCAGTCCGAACGCAGCGCAAGTGCCACTAGCTGCACTGACACATGACATTTGTCCGAATCATCTTTTGACATGAATTTAACCAATCCACAAGAAGATCATCTTACGTATAATGCAATGTTTCTATTTCATTATTTAAAATGTACCTTTTATCGATAAATCTACCGACATTTTTAACTGTCTATAAAATACATTAAATCAATTTGTAGGAAAACAAAATAGGCAAATAACATTAAACTGGAGCAAATGGCAGTGAGAAGCATAACTTATCAATGTGAAATTGTAAAATCCTTTTGATGTTGCTTTTAATGTTAAACCCATGTTCAAATTGTAAGTTAATATGATTTACGGTTTATTGGTGTTTTTCTTTTTTCTAAGTAATCATAATATTAAAATGAAAAGATTAGCAAGTTAGGAAGACCTAAATCCTATGAATTTTCTATCCTTCTATTCTTCGCGTACTGCTTAATATTGGTGATATTTTCTTTCAAATACTATATTTTACATACTAGAAATATAATAGTAATTAAATCTCCAACATTCTTAGTTAAATATTTTTATATATCTAGCAATACTAACTGTCAATTTGACATTCGAACCGATAAACGACCATGACACGATTGACGATACGCGACTGTCGTCCGATAGCTACAAACAAAATCAGTCATGTTATACAGTGAAAAATTCGATTTGAAATTAATGCAACTGGTGAAAGAAAATCCAGTGCTTTATGATTATAACTGCCCCAATTACATGGACTTTAATGCTCGGACAGTCGTATGGCAGAAAATAAGTGATGAATTAAAAAAGCCCGGTATGTCAAATTATACATTTACGATATCGTTGGTTTTGTCCTGTTAGTACTCAAGAATAATTCTAAGTGGATTAAATGTAAAATTATAATGCAGTTTTTATTTCACTACAAGTGTTTGAACAAAATGAAATCTTAAGCATTAAAACCTTCTTTGTAAATAGTTGAATGTGTATTAGATAAATTAAATTTTTTATCGAATTAATATTTTTTTGTTAATTTGATTATCATGTCATTTAACGATATCATAAATGATTATTTCCGCTCTTCAGCGGCAGATTGCAAAACCAGATGGGTGCACATCCGTGATGCATACAGACGACTGCTTCGACTATCCCAAAAACGTGGTCAACATAGAGAATATAAATATGAAAATTCGATGTCGTTTATGAGGCAGTACTTTAAAGATGTAAATTTTGTTGGAGATCCGTGCGACGACGCGGTGAACTATGAGTGTGATTTCGCGACTGAAAGTGAACACTCTGCGGAACCTTTGAAGAAAAAACGTAAAATGAAGAAAATAAGGAAAAGAGAGTTTGTAGATGTGCATGAATTTGAAACGGTGTCTTTCAATGATGCATCCGAATTTGACACATCCGATTCTATCGATGCATTCTTACTCAGCATTGGTGCGACTTTAAAGACATTCTCTCCATATCATTTAAATATTGCAAAGACTAAGATATTTTCAATAGTACAGGAACACGATTTGCAACAAATTGTTCAACAGCAAGAGGAGGAATCTAAAGTTGCTTCTACTCAAATAATAATGGAACAACTAAAGTAATATAAATAGTGTCAATATAAGGCTGAAGTCCATAGTAAGGGTACTTAATGTAGGAAAGGTTTTAAATCTTTTCATAGAACTCGCGTGCGTCTAGCACTAGAAAGCTATGCAGGTCTATAATAAAATTGAACAAATACAAAAAATGCTAAACTATCATTGACGCTGTTGTGTTTATTTCGAATGTAAAATAAGCAGAAATTTTTGAGCAATTTGATATTATACGATATTGAACATAAGAGTTATTTTTTGTTAATTTAAAGAATTCCATGTTGTTAATCTGTTTGTAATTTCTTATTAATTAAAACATAATTATACTCGGATAAGCTTCGATAAACATATTTTTCCTAGAAAATGCGTTAGGTTTTATAATAGATTATTAATTATGTTTTCATTATATTATGGTGTTGAGTTTGTACGAAAATTTTTAGAAATACATATATCCTATTTTATTAATATCATTTATTTAATTTTTTGTGGTAGTAAATTACTCTTCAAATTATGCCTTGTAACATATTCTATTGAAAAATTTAAATGTTATAAATTCAACTGTCTAGTTTCGTTTATCCGATGGACGCTTAAAACATTACGAATCTTTGAGCTATTGAAATATCAAATGATTCTGAACTACGAAGAGAAAATAAAATTTAAGCTTTATGTAACTTATTTCATTAACATAAAATTAAAATTAACAA
>NC_052129.1:479954-530343 GCF_012273895.1 Zerene cesonia | reverse complement strand
TCTGGTTAACCATGCAAACAAACTGGAGTGGCATTTTTGAAAGTTCTTCACGCGATATAAGACAATTTGTGTCCCAGAAACTCAAGACAAAGATTAACAATGCAAACTTTTTAAAACTTTTTTTTTAATTAGAGCAATGCCATAACCTTTCAATCTAATCCAATGAATGCATCTAGATAACGACTAAAAATAAAATTCATTGACTCACCTGTTGAGCGACCGGCTCTAAAATACTTTCGATTATCTTAGTATGAAACACAGGCATCTTGGATGTTGATATTAATTACATTAGATTAAAGTACCAGCCTCCTCAATGCCACACGAAACTAAACACAAGTAACACAACACAACCAAAGAGTTCGAAATAATACAATAACAATTCTTGTTAAACGTAACGAAAATAAATAAATTTTGTACACAACCAAAAAGACACTAAGCTCGTCGACTGAGATTTGCGACTACAATTTCACGCAGTCGTCAGTCCGAACGCAGCGCAAGTGCCACTAGCTGCACTGACACATGACATTTGTCCGAATCATCTTTTGACATGAATTTAACCAATCCACAAGAAGATCATCTTACGTATAATGCAATGTTTCTATTTCATTATTTAAAATGTACCTTTTATCGATAAATCTACCGACATTTTTAACTGTCTATAAAATACATTAAATCAATTTGTAGGAAAACAAAATAGGCAAATAACATTAAACTGGAGCAAATGGCAGTGAGAAGCATAACTTATCAATGTGAAATTGTAAAATCCTTTTGATGTTGCTTTTAATGTTAAACCCATGTTCAAATTGTAAGTTAATATGATTTACGGTTTATTGGTGTTTTTCTTTTTTCTAAGTAATCATAATATTAAAATGAAAAGATTAGCAAGTTAGGAAGACCTAAATCCTATGAATTTTCTATCCTTCTATTCTTCGCGTACTGCTTAATATTGGTGATATTTTCTTTCAAATACTATATTTTACATACTAGGAATATAATAGTAATTAAATCTCCAACATTCTTAGTTAAATATTTTTATATATCTAGCAATACTAACTGTCAATTTGACATTCGAACCGATAAACGACCATGACACGATTGACGATACGCGACTGTCGTCCGATAGCTACAAACAAAATCAGTCATGTTATACAGTGAGAAATTCGATTTGAAATTAATGCAACTGGTGAAAGAAAATCCAGTGCTTTATGATTATAACTGCCCCAATTACATGGACTTTAATGCTCGGACAGTCGTATGGCAGAAAATAAGTGATGAATTAAAAAAGCCCGGTATGTCAAATTATACATTTACGATATCGTTGGTTTTGTCCTGTTAGTACTCAAGAATAATTCTAAGTGGATTAAATGTAAAATTATAATGCAGTTTTTATTTCACTACAAGTGTTTGCTTTCAAGTAAAATATTTTTATTTAAATAGTTATACAATATAAAATGAACAAAATGAAATCTTAAGCATTAAAACCTTCTTTGTAAATAGTTGAATGTGTATTAGATAAATTAAATTTTTTATCGAATTAATATTTTTTTGTTAATTTGATTATCATGTCATTTAACGATATCATAAATGATTATTTCCGCTCTTCAGCGGCAGATTGCAAAACCAGATGGGTGCACATCCGTGATGCATACAGACGACTGCTTCGACTATCCCAAAAACGTGGTCAACATAGAGAATATAAATATGAAAATTCGATGTCGTTTATGAGGCAGTACTTTAAAGATGTAAATTTTGTTGGAGATCCATGCGACGACGCGGTGAACTATGAGTGTGATTTCGCGACTGAAAGTGAACACTCTGCGGAACCTTTGAAGAAAAAACGTAAAATGAAGAAAATAAGGAAAAGAGAGTTTGTAGATGTGCATGAATTTGAAACGGTGTCATTCAATGATGCATCCGAATTTGACACATCCGATTCTATCGATGCATTCTTACTCAGCATTGGTGCGACTTTAAAGACATTCTCTCCATATCATTTAAATATTGCAAAGACTAAGATATTTTCAATAGTACAGGAACACGATTTGCAACAAATTGTTCAACAGCAAGAGGAGGAATCTAATGTTGCTTCTACTCAAATAATAATGGAACAACTAAAGTAATATAAATAGTGTCAATATAAGGCTGAAGTCCATAGTAAGGGTACTTGATGTAGGAAAGGTTTTAAATCTTTTCATAGAACTCGCGTGCGTCTAGCACTAGAAAGCTATGCAGGTCTATAATAAAATTGAACAAATACAAAAAATGCTAAACTATCATTGACGCTGTTGTGTTTATTTCGAATGTAAAATAAGCAGAAATTTTTGAGCAATTTGATTCGCATATAAGAGTTATTTTTTGTTAATTTAAAGATTTCCATGTTGTTAATCTGTTTGTAATTTCTTATTAATTAAAACATAATTATACTCGGATAAGCTTCGATAAACATGTTTTTCCTAGAAAATGCGTTAGGTTTTATAATAGATTATTAATTATGTTTTCATTATATTATGGTGTTGAGTTTGTACGAAAATTTTTAGAAATACATTTGTCCTATTTTATTAAATATCATTTATTTAATTTTTTGTGGTAGTAAATTACTCTTCAAATTATGCCTTGTAACATATTCTATTGAAAAATTTAAATGTTATAAATTCAACTGTCTAGTTTCGTTTATCCGATGGACGCTTAAAACATTACGAATCTGAGCTATTGAAATATCAAATGATTCTGAACTACGAAGAGAAAATAAAATTTAAGCTTTATGTAACTTATTTCATTAACATAAAATTAAAATTAATAAAAATCGACTGTAATACGTCTATAATGGAACTACCTATCGGATAAAAGCGGATCAGTATATTAGAATTATTAACGATTCGCGTTCGACTTTAAAATAAATTATAGATATAAATTAACTAGTTATCATAAACTAGGAGGTATGCTATCATCACGTAGGTAAATATGATTTCGATAACGTTGTTTTGAGATCTATAGGTATAACTTTAAACCTAAAAATAGAAACTATACATATTTTCAAGCCCATAAGATCGATAATCGCATAGCTCCAATGATATTAGGTGTGGTCGCTCCCGTATCGGACGCGTGACGGGTCGCGCGGCGTTGCCGTTCCGATCAATTCGTTCCCGCCATGTTTCGTAATGCAATTTAACATCAAAAACAATGAAATACACTGAAAGATAAACGATAAGTGAACGATAGTACGTGATTATAGAGGTAACTAATGAATAAATCCAAATGAATGTTAATTAAAACTTATTGTTTGCGTGCGGCGTTGCCGGTCCGTATCACTTTCCCATGTCGTAGTCGTCGCGTCAGTTCTACATATCACGACTCACGGGTCACGATGCCTCTGCCGTTTAATAAAACATTGGATTTAAAATTGCTGCAATTAGTGAAGGATAATCCAATAATATACAACACGAAGCACAAGAAATACCTAGACTTTGATAATAGAGAGGTAGTTTGGCAAAAAATCGGCGATGCACTTAATAGGCCAGGTATTTATTATTAATCAACTTATCATTTTTTGAATCTATTTATAGGTGTTTTGATATAGCTATATAGGTCTCATTATGACATGTGTTTAATCGAGAACTTACTTAAGAATTTTTTTATGTCCTTACATGAAACTTACGTAGTATATTAACATAAGTAGAACTACTGATCACTAAACAAAAAGAATGTGCCATTACATTAGTAGCTAAATTTAAATAATATTAATTTTGGATGTAAATAACTTTAATTTTTTAATGATTTTTCAATTTGACCGTAGGTTTTAAATATAATGTATTTTTCATTTAAAGTTATTTTTAAATAGGTACTTAAACTAGTAATTTCTTTAACCAAATATTAACCGATTTTAAAACCACTGAAAAGTGAACAATAAATCAATATAATAACTATAAGCGCTACCCACTCATCTATTTGAAATTGATTCGGTTCCAAAACTCATATTGCATCCAAATTCGTTCAGCCATTCAATAGTGTTCCCAAAATAAATAAATAAAAAATACAGGCATTTACTTTTTAAAACTATTAGGTTGCTATTCATTCGTACGCGATAAATATAAATAACAAATCATCTACATATAATTTCATGATGTGAATAAATTTGACCTCAATGACATTGTTTACGAATTGTTAAGTGTAAATTAATGGGTGCTAGAATATAATGTAAATGTCACAATAATTTAGCTTCATAATTATTATTGAGGTACCAATTTCGATATGAATTTTTTTCTTCGTCAGCACTAAAAAAAAATTACGTTACGAGTATTGCTACATTATTCATAGACGCTCCGTTTATATTGGTTGTCTGTGTTTTATGTAATATTTAAAAATAATTATTGGTCTATGCAACACGATTTTTTTTTTAATTCGAATCAGAAATTTATGATTCGACGTTAAAAAATTGAGTTTAATTTTTCGACTCGGGGAACCGATTTTGAGGATTCCTTTTTTTTTAAGAGTTCTCGTGTTCTCGTGTTACCCCATTTATATTTGTTCTAGTTCGGACAATTTGAAAGCAGTTCAGGTTTTTGTTAAAAATACTTATTTATATCAAAGTAGTTTTGACTTTTTACTCTAAGTTAGTTTTTATTAAATTCTATTGATAAAGAAATATGTACTACAAAGATTAGAATATATTTGTCACATATTAAAGTTATCGTCTTCCAGCCAGCATATGCAAATCTCGCTGGATCAACATCCGGGACATGATGCGGCGGAAGCTCAGGGACCGGCTTCGGAACCCGCACCAAAAGAGCTACAACTACAAATACGAGGAGGAGCTCTCCTTCATGCTCCCCTACTTCCGAGAGATGAGTTCAAACGACTACGCGGACTATTTGGAAGAGGCTAGCGAAGTCGAAATACCCGTAGAAGTGTTTGGAACAGAGGTATTTGGGCGGGAAACCGAGCTGAAGCCAGTGTTTCGCAAACGGGACGACACCTTCGATTTCCAGGACTTGAACCCCTCTGATCCGCTCGATGTCTTTCTTATCACAATAGGGTCAACGCTTCGCAAATTGACACCATGTTACCTGAATCAAGCTAAGAGCAAGATTTTCCAAATTGTCCAGGATTACGAGCTGCAGCAGATCATGGAAAAGGACAGCCAGCCAAACACCAGTACTGATAATAGGTAGTGAAGTGTGAAGACCATTGTCTGTTACTAACCCAGTGCTTTTGTCTGTGGTTTAAGGTTTTCCTCACTCTTTTATTCATCGATTTTTAGAGGGTTATTGGATTATTTGGAGCGTAGAACCGAGGGGTGTCAATTCCAAGGGGAGGGTCAATTCTCGGTGGTGACGCACAAAAAAAAAATGTCTCGGTCTGGCAGGCACAGAAGGCTGATCACCTACTTGTCCCTAAAGAAAATCGATCAGTGAAACGGATGTACATCATCTGCCCCATACCCCACTAGGGGACACGGGACTTCACTTTTTTTATTGGATTACTGTTGATACACTATTGATACTTACATCTAAAGTTATGGTTGTTGTATTTATTTTTTTGTGTAAGGTTATTGTTATCGAGATTTAAGGAGAATAGTTATACCCCAAGTAATGCTATTTAGAAGTCATCCAGATTAGTTATGTTTGAAGAAATAGAATATGTAGTCTTTTATTCGACATAGTTCTGATTATATATTATATAGTTGAATGGAAAGGTTAAAAAATACGCAAAATGCACTAATTGTTAATCTAACCTAATGTATATAGCGTAAAGATTAAACGAAGATTCTGTGATGTTATTTGTAATAAAGCAATTTCATATTGACATTTTTGTAAATGAACCCAATCGTAAATTTTTAATAATGCATTTTTAAATGGTCAAATAAACAAATCTTAAGATTCTGAACTAATTGTAGTGAAAATATGAATGAATTAGACGCTTGTCCCGGCTCCGCCCGGATATCAAGATTTCTGTTTTATCCCAAGGGAGTATTTAAACGGGATAAAAAGTTCAGCTCATACCCTTTCTGTATACGAAATTTCATCAAAATCTGTTTAGTAGTTTCAGCCTGATTGACGGTCAAACATCCAAAGAAACAAATTTTCACATTAATAAAAATAGTGTGATTAATTAGGTTAATTTTTGGGTAAAATAAAATAAATATCGATGTGCAGCTGTATAAAAACCAGAGCAAGTTCAACTCACATAAATTAGAGTAAAATTATACGTTTGTTACTCCAGAATGGCTAAGCCACGGGAAGGAAGCTGCCGGCAAAAGCTAAATCATCAATATAAAATTAAAATGTAATTCATATTTAAAAAAACAAAAGTTAAAACACTTTTATAGATGTTAGTTTCATGTACATGACAAACTTGACATGAGATGTCTCATCTGCTCCTTGGCTTGCTCTGCCATAAAAAAAACTTATGAAATGCTGCAGCGTATGTAGGCGTGGCTTATTCTCGGCTAAAACCGCGATATACTTCGTCATTTTGCTGTTTTATGAAATAGACGCTGAAAAATGAAAATATGTTTATTAAAATGGTTTTAATCTCTATATATATAAGATTCTCGTGTCACAATGATAGTTACCATACTCCTAAACGGCTGGATTGATTCTCACGAAATTTTGTGTGCATATCGGGTAGGTCTGAAAATCGGCCAACATCTATTTATCATACCCCGAAGTGATAAGGGTAAGGGTTTTTATGTAATAATTCACCGTATAATAGTAAACACAAATTAACGCCGTGTGGCGATGTATGATTTCTAAGTAGAATATATTTTTTTATCGGTCCCGCAGTGGTGGCTCAGTGGTGAGAACCTCGGACTTCAAAATCGATAAGTCGGGGTTCGAGACCGGGCGAGCGTGCAGGAAATAAATTGATTTTCCAATTTATCTGCGCATGTGGATAACATCACCACTGCTTAAACGGTGAAGGAAAAACATCGTGAGGAAACCGGCATGTCCAAGAATTAAAAGTTCGACGACATGTGACATCTGCCAACCCGCACTTGGTCAGCGTGGTGGATTATGGCCTGAACCCTCATAGGAGGCCTGTGTCCCAGCAGTGGGAACATATATGGGCTGATGATGATGATGATGATGATGATGATGAGTTCCTTAGATTAGTATGTTCAAACGAACGAACTAAAAGAGCTTTCTATTATTGGTATAAATTATAAGAAACCCAAATACTATAGCAGTCATAGGATAGAATCAAAAGCTTGGACGAAATGGGAGATCCATTACTTCTTACAATGCTATTGAATATTAGAACCGAACATAAATCAAGTTCAACATGAATTACTATGAAATCAAACAATACGATATATAACTTCTCTCTACGATTTGATAAAAAAATACATATTCACGTAATATTATGATTTTATAAATATATCTACTGTTGTAACGAAACTGTTGGATTTCAGAACGAATGATTCAACTGTCAAAATAAAACAGTGCTGCCAGTATATCACTTTTACTGTTCCTAGTTTTAGAGGTAAGTTTCGTTATCTTTGACCTTTTATTACGCAGCCGATTAACTACTTATTCAGTTTACTTTAAAAAAAATTTTTATTACAAAAAGAACACATTTAATTAAAAAATAGGTTTGGCATTTTATAGGTAACTTTTTGTATAAATTTTTAAATAAATTCTTTACTGTTTCTTTGGGTTACACAACGATTTTCAATACTAAAACATGTTTTGTACGAATATAAGTATTTTAATAATGGGTTATTTCGATATTTATAAAATGACGTGGTAATTAAAACTGTTATATATACCTACCGTGATGAGGTTGAATGTATGGTCTCAAGCTTTTTTTCGACTGCAATTATTTTTACTTAATTAGTTTAAATACATCTTATGTTAAACTACATATATCCATGTTAGTTATCAATTGTATGTAATAAATAAATAATATAAGTATATTTAATAAAAAAGTTAACAATTTACATTTAAATTCAATAGAGATTTCAACTGCGACTTGGGAGTTTGTTATTTAACAAATTTTTAGAGTTACTTAAGGTAGAACATACTCAAACATCTAATGCCACTTGGGTAATTTAATAAGAAGTATGGCAACACCATTCTATATTCATTTGCTCGTTACGATAATACGATTCACGACCACGACAACGAGTACGACGCGCACGACGGTGCGACGTTGCCGCGTCGCCATGTTCCCGCCGCCAGAAAAATTCGACAAGAAATTAATAAAACTCGTCCGAGAAAACCCCGTGCTGTATGATAATAATCATGTCAAATATATGGACTTTAATTCACGGGAGGTTGCTTGGCAAAAGATTGGTGACGAGCTGAAGCGGCCAGGTATGTTTTATAATTGACGATTTTTATCTGTTTGTATGTATTCGAGTTCCTACTATAGTTAATCGACCTAGATTAGTACTCGATTTGCATTTTGCGATATTAGTAAATTAAATTTTTGTTTTGTTTATTAATTGTGTTTTAAGAGATACGATGTAAATAACAGTACTGTTCTATTTCATTTTATTTAAACTAAAAAAATATGGTTCAATTTAAGTCCAATAATTTTATTAATCCTTTATTTTATTTCAGCTTCAGATTGCAAAGACAGATGGATAAACATAAGAGATGTGTACAGGCGAATACTACGACAGTTGACAAACAACAAAGGCAGCCGACGCAAGCAATATAAATATGAGAAAGAGATGTCATTCTTAAGGCCATTCTACCGTGATATCGTTCAAATAAGCGAAGAGGACTCAGATAGAGGCAGTGATCAAATGAACGATACATGTGAAGGTCGCGATAGCTGCGATGACTCAGATGAGCCAATAAAGCCAAAGGTGGAAAAGACAACAGAGAGAAGGCGGAAGAAAAAGCGTGAAGTTATTGATATGCAAGAACAGGAGTCTTCTTCAGTATTCGCTGACACATCAGGACCGGCTGATTTCGATTCATCGGATCCCGTAGATGCATTTTTACTCAGCATTGGGGCGACTTTAAGAACGTTCTCTCCGTATCATCTCAATGTAGCGAAGAGTAAAATATTTTCTATCGTACAGGAGCATGATCTTCAGCAAATTGTTCAAAAACAACGCAACGACACCCCCCACGGACATGATATTAAGCTATCGTCGTCGGATATATTTATGCAATAGTTTTTGTTGATTATTTTTAGTGTACCTCATTTATTGATAAGTTACAATAAGTTTTCTTATACATTCGTGAATGTGTGCATTTAGATGCGAAAATATTTGTTATCTGTTTTAAGACCTACTGTATAAAAAGTTGTTCAAATCTAATTTTGTTTAATTATCTGTTTAATAATATTTTTTTAACAAACCGCCTCCAAGTAGTCAGAACTTGACCCCATTTAAATGGGACTACACGGCAGGCACCAACTTTATAAGAACTTGATAAAAATCATCAAAATTGTTTTACCCAGCAAAAAGTAATGAAGTTACAAACACAAAAAGTGCCGTCGAATTCACAACCACGTCCTTTTTCTGGAATCGGTTAGAAATATGAAACCTCATATAAAATGCATTTTGTTATAATTTTAAATTATTCTTTACTTTGAATTATCTATTGATTGTACGTGCAATACGTACTTACCTTTTACATAGATTTATCCTTCAACTAGCGATCCGACCCGGTTTCGATCGTGGTTCATACACCTATAGCCAAAGCACTCAGGGATCACGTACATATCCAACTATAAAAGAATTTTTGAGATCGCCTCGGTAGTTCCTGAGATTAGCGCGTTCAAAGCAATTTTTTTTTTTAATTATGAGTATGTATAGATTTGTCAAAACTGTCAAGTATCTGAATAAATATTTTTTTTCTTGTATTATTATTCATGCTTAATACATTATGATAGGAACCTATGAATATGAAATATGCTTTCTAGATTATATTTTACTAGCTCTTGCCGGCGGCTTGGCACTCGTTAAAGTCGGAATAGTTTACTGGATGTTATTATACATATAAACCTTCTTATTGAATCACTCTATCTATTAAAAAAACCCTTCAAAATCAATTGCGTAGTTTTAAAGATTGATGCATACATAGAGACATAGGGACCGAGAAAGCGACTTTGTTTTATAGTATGTAGTAATTACTTAACACTATTGATATTAATGGTATTTCAAAAATCCCAATGTTTATCGACTTATTTTGCATTCGAGAAGCACAAATAAAAGTGAGAATTCTGCGTATGTTAAACTTTGGTAGGGGCCAGCTAAATCGGATCGATACGCCCTCTGACGATCAGACGTAGCTATGTCTTGTGGCTACACGACAAGTCATACAACACATTACGATTTATCGGAAAGAAATCGTATTGGATATAGATATTCATTTACTGATATTTACTTGTCTTCAAGGGTCATATTGAATTCAAATTATATTATTTTAGACTTAAGGCTAATTTTGTTTCCCTACAAAATGAACAATTCTTTTTTTGACATATGATATGCTCGAAATATATGATATATGAATTACTGAACCTATCTGTTAGTAATTTTTTAATTTTGGCGAAAAATTTTATGGACCTGTTTTTATTGGATTTTGAGTTAATTATTAAAACATTCAGAATCTATATAATACCTAAGTTGGTATAGTTGGTACATATATATCAAAACATTTAAAATTTTAAGCGCCTGCGAAAATAAATTAAAAATTATTCAGAACCTCGTAAAAGCCTATGGTGCTCGAACTTGACTATATTAAACTAAAAAACATTAAATTTTACCTAATTTTAAATTTATTTTTAAACGAACGAAATTTTTTCTTCATATGTCTTCTGTTGTGTTTTTTTCTTCATATGTCGTCTGTTGTGTTTTTTCCTTCATATGTCTTCTGTTGTGTTTTTTTCTTCATATGTCGTCTGTTGTGTTTTTTCCTTCATATGTCTTCTGTTGTGTTTTTTTCTTCATATGTCTTCTGTTGTGTTTTTTTCTTCATATGTCTTCTGTTGTGTTTTTTTGTTGAAGTGTCATCTTAATCGTGGTTACATGATACATTTACTCAATAGTCATATGTTCGTATATTATAACGTAAGCAATACGTATTATCTTATTGAAATGAATACTTTATTGTCTATTTATTATTAACTCTTAATTCATAAGAAAACAATAAGGACAGACATAATATTATAGTTATGTCTGATTTAACCTCTCCATAGATTTTTAGAAATAACTATAAAATTCCAAAACGATTATGATTGAAAATCATAACAAATACTGTATTATACAAATAGTATAGTATATACTATCAAGAGATATGCATTAATTTATAAATGAAAACACAGTTTATTATGAAACATATGTATTATAAATCTCTGCTTATTACAAAATAAAAGAACAAAATTATCTAATAATAATTTCGTCGCACCCACTTGATGCGACGTCCCCGCTGTGACATGATTTTCACAGAAGCACTCTCCGCTCCATTCACGACTTCTCTTATCTGTAAATAAGGAAAACATAGTATAAAAACATAGTAGAAGTAACAGTCTTTGGCATTTATTATCTTATGATTTCACTAGCTTTTGCCCGTGGCTTCGCACGCGTTAAATTCGGGGTAGTTAAATAAATGTAATATTTACATATAAACCTTCTTTCTTGGATTACTCTATTTATTGAAAAAAACCCCTCAGTTGTTTGACAGGCATTAATTAAGTTCACATGTTGGTGATGAAATACTTATTTTAAGTAGATACAGTATAGTTTAATACTATATAGGTACACAGCTGTACCCGCGCGGCTTATATCTCACAAACCTGCGTGATGAAGCAAGTTTTGTTTTTTTCTTTCTTTTATTTCTTAATTTTGTTTACTTACACTTATCATCAGGTTTTGTGCATTTCCAACGAGCATATTCATTGCCTCTTTGTCTTCTTCGCTTCCTGTAAAATATAGTCACAACTTTATAAATACGTGTATTGTGTTTGTTTATTGCGATCCAAATAAGATCGAACGCTAACGACCTATACGTTACCTGAATCTAAAATCAAGTTTAAATATAAGCGTAATTGAATAATTTGGGACCAATTATATCCACAAATAAAAATTGTTCTTCAAATATCGTATTAATGAGCTAATTGTATGGTCAATTGCTTATCATTTGATTGACATTTCACAGGCGACATTTTTACATTCATGTGTAATATTATATAAGGATGGACAAGATTTAAGCAAGGCTTTTTGAAAAATAGGGCCTAGAAACGGTGAAAGAAAACGTCGTGCGGAAACCAGCATGTCGAAGAATCAAAAGTTCGGTGACATCTGCCTACCCGCGCTTGGTCAGCGTGGTGGATGATGTCCCGAATCCTCATAGAAGGCCTTTACCCTGCAGTCATCATCGGCTGATGATGATAATTATACAAATAAGGTCTGGTATTCACTGCCTTCTGTTCTAAATAAATATATAATACAAACCTTGATGTCCCAAAGAGGAGCCCTTCACTGTGGTCAACATCTTCAACTGGCCGCTAATTGTTATTATCCTCTCGCATAATTGGAGCAGGTTCTGCAAATAATTATTCACATTTTTTCTTTTTTTGAGTTAGAGACCTTCTTAAGAACGAGTTTTCAATGAAGTTTTAGTTATTTTCTCATGTTAGAAAGGGCAACTGAGCTGACGGTTGGCCTTATGGTAAACGATCACCACCGAATAAGAACATTTGCGAAGGTAGAACAACATATTAACATTCACTAATAAAAAAGCAAATAAACGTACATTACGTATCCTGAGGTCTGTACACTGCAGGGCCAGCTTCCTCGCAAGCTGGGTCACTTCATGCGACTTCGCTACTATTGCTTTCGATGTTGCTATGAGCTCTCGTTTGCGATCTATAGATTAAAAATAAAAGCAATTATTACAAGCAGTTATATCATGTGTTGCTAATACTTAAAACAGTTTATACCATTTCTGAGGACATGTGACACATATACCTATTGTCCAATTCGAATTGTTTTTCGTTTCGCGTAAGTAAACTTATAGGTGTTTTTTTTAAGAAGAAGCCGTGATGAAGTTTAACAAGAGAATCAAATGTTTAATGCTTCATTTACCCTTAAAATTGTTAAGCATTTCTTGGATAGCCAAAACAAAGTTTAGGAAAACTTTTGTGAAACAGATATTCAGAGAGATCAAACGCGTTAAATTTTATATCTTTGGAGCAGACTTAAAATGTCTCAGCATGTCCCAACACCCATGCTCCCTATGTCTTTTCAGTACCCCATATATCACCTACCGTTATACATGTGATGGGACAGTTGCGCCATAAGCACCGCCACTCTCTTGGCGACGGCGACCACCTCGTTGTCTCTTGCCGACCAATCACGCACCGCCGCGTGTAGACCGTGTGCAGCAGCCTGTAAACATACTTCTTTAGAACAATATGAAACTACACAGAAGAAGAACTTTTTTAATATCTCCACAGAAGAGGTACCTAATGTTTATCACTGGAATATTATAGCATTTTTCACTTACTAAGGCATAGAAGTAGCTACATAGATGAAGAAACTTTAGAATATTACTTGAAGAACAAAATTTTAGCCAACACTGCCGGCCCTTTAGAAGATAGGGTGTACTCTAATGGGAGCAGCACCTTTCCCGACATACACGTCTACAACATATCCGCCCATAGTCTTACGACTGACTGCAGATCATATAAAAAAAAACTTGAAGAACAAAATACTCGAATAAAATTTTATTTGGAACATAATAGTCCTAATAATGTGACTAAATAAAGATCAACACCAGGACATAAAAATTCGAGGATTTACAGAGGCACTTTGAAACAACGATTTAACTTTGTTGGTGCTTGCAGTAGCGCAAAAATATTGTGTCATTCGTTAATTTTATGAATGTTCGAATCGTCTAAAGAAGCTATAAAAAATTGATCCAAAAAATATGATCAAAGAAGTCCCTTCTATTAAATTCCTACAGATGTGCAGATAGTTAGGGTAGAAGATAATTTCTGTGGATCAATATTTTTTTTAATTCTTACAAAGATAGGTTGGTCCGGTTCCGGTTCCTTCTGGAAGATGGTTTCTCCACCAAGAGCTGATTCGATCTCACCCGTCTTCCGTATTATCTGTAATTTTTGATTTACATTACTTCTAAATATATTTAAAGGAATCCTAACTAACGCTATTTTAAGTCAAACTTAAATTAGGCTACCAGAAAGCTGGTAAATTTAATCAATAATAATATTTTTAATAAAAAAAACTAAACCGCCTTCCAATTGTCACAACTAGACCAATTTTAAATAGGACCACACGGGATGCACCAGCTTCACGGTGCATTTTTACCCAGTAAGAAGTTACGAGGTAACAAACACAAATAGGCAGTCGAAATGACAACCACCTTCTTTTCTTTTAAATTGGTAAAAAATATAATTTCAGAATCGCAATAATTTTTAAACATAAAATTCACTTATGGCAACATCATAAATACTCGTCCATAGAAAATAATATTTTTAATCAAAGTAAGAAGAAGAATCAGGGATTTAATTGTCCGTTTAAATAGCACAACGTTAAATACTAATAAATGACTAATACACGAAATTAACAACTACCCTCTAAACTAAGGTGTGTATATTACCTCCGTAGTCAAATCTGCGCGTGCGCTCGCAGCAGCGGATATGCTTTTCTTGATGTCCGCTAATGTCTTCTGTAATTCCGGATCTTTCTGCACGTTAGGACTGGACATACCAGCTTCTACCACACGGTTTCCTAGCCTGAAGTGTTAAAGCTTATTAGCTTCTGAGATTACGACCTCAAAACTGTTGAAAATATTACGTTTTGTATCGGAAAATGTAATATAAACATTCACACTCACTTGGTGATGATTCTTGTAGTGTGTAGTGATTTCTGTGGATCATTTTGTGAGTTTTCTTTGATACGCGCCATTGTTTCACCTGAAAATACATAATTATTTTGATTAACGATGAGTTTAAACTACATTTTATCCCATTAATTGATTACAAATTCAAATAACAATAATAAATTGATAAAATTCGAAAATAATACGATAGCAAAGTATATTATATAATTACTATATCAGTGTAGCCTAGTATTCCAACTATCACCAGACCCAATAATAAATATAGCTATAAAAAAAGCTTACATTATAGGATCAACTAAATAGCCTCACTTGCTCTAATATGGAGTATACGAAATATATTATTTAATCGCAAAACAGGAGATTGGGATCGTCAGATACTAATATAATTGTCCATCATGACAATAACATTATTCCATGATTTAATTTTTAGTTTTATAGCATTGAAATGCTTTATAAATGAGAAATTTTGAAAGAATAGAAAAATTTTTTTGGGGTGCCCCTTAGGCACATGAAACCGAAAGAGTAGAAGAAATTCGATTACTGTGGCAGGATCACGGGTGGCCGAGAGGCTAGGCGTTGCTACGGTTAGGCAAGAAACGCAGGTTCGAATCCTGCCTCGTGATCAAATTTTTTCTATTCTTTCAAAATTATTCCATGAGTTCATCTTAGTAATTGCTAAGATAAACTTATGAAATAATTGTATTGTCATCTTGATATCTTTGCAAAGTATGAATTAAATCTGTCTATTTAAAATGGGGCAGAGTCAAGAAACATACAGGTGAAGCTAATATGAATATATCGCTTGGTTTCGATATATAACTGATAGAGTGATAAAAGGAAAAACACTTTCTCATTTATGCGTAAGGAAATATTGGAAAATCTCACCGGCCGCTTGTGCAAAGTCCATGGGATCGACGGCCCGGTCGCACAGTTCGCGGACCCGGCTCAACGATTCTGCATATTGCAGGATCAGCTTCTTGTAGTTGTCTATCGCCTCCTGTAAGTCATTTTGGATGTATGTAGTAAAAGTGAGAATGCGGTATCTTAGTGGGAAATCTTTGTGAGAAAATATCAAAACTTGTTGGATGGTTTGTTCACGTGAACGCAGTTCAAATGCAACGATTTCAAAAACTTTTTCACCGGTGGATATACACTCGATTTCCGAGTGCTATCTAGCTCATTTAGTCTATATGTGACAAAATGGGGGCAAAACGCGAGTTTTATTATAAACAAAACAGTACCAGTTTTGTTTGATAGTGTAAATAACATAATTCTTCAAAGTATTATCTAGAAAGTACTTAAACACTTAAATATTTACCTCGTCATTTGGTTTCCGCACAGTTTCTTGGACTGCTTTCACTAAAGATGGTGCCAGAAGCTCTACCTGTAAGAAAATATTAGAATATTGTTTCAGGAATTTTCTTCATTTCTTAGTATGTGTAATAACTTGCTGGTTTTGTTTATATAAATCTTTACAGAAGCATTATTTCTATTTCCACAGTACAAGTAGTAATTGTAAAATATTATACCTGATCACTGACAGTAAGTAGTTCCTGTCGAACAGGCGCGGCGCTGGTGTCCGACACAAATGTGGCAGTTCGTTTGATCCTACCCAGTTGTGCCAGGAGCTCAGCTATCTTCTTATCCAAGAGGAATTCCCGTTTCTTCGCATCTGAGGAAAAGGATTTTAAAGAGGTTTTGTGATATCCGTTTGCTGACTTGAACAAAATCCAAGATAAACTTTACTACTATACGTATGTAAGAGAAACTTTGTGAGATGTTTTCATGCAAAAATACTCGGCCTAATATATATAGATACCGTGTTTGTTTGAAACTGCAACCAGTATTATGAAGCTATTTAAGTTCTCTACCTTTACTGGCTTCAACATATTCGTAAACCATGAATATGGAGAAACATAATAATCACTAATTTTCAGTATTTAAGAATTCGAGAACGACGTAAGCTGTAACATCCTAGAAGCTATGAGATATAATTATTTACCTTTCTCTTTATGGATAGCTTCGATATCTTCGAGGGGCTGTTCTTCTAAGAAGTCTTCCACCACCCTTGTGACGACACCGCGTTCCAGCATCTTCCTAAGGTCTCGAAGTCTCTCGAGAAGGAGACTGGAAAGAGTTATGTCATTTAATTTTATTCATATTTACTATTCATACCATATTCATGATAGCTTTTAAATATCTAAAATTACCTGGCTTTTTCGCTATTATATGTTTGCGAGCAATCCTTCAGAAGTTGTTTTGTTTCAGTAACTACTTGTAACATTTCTTCTTTCTCGGGGTCTTTTAAGTCTTCCCACATCTGTTAATGAACAGAACAATTAAGATTATTGAAAGAGATTTTATTTCTTTTATATATCTTCTAAAACAAAATTCTTTTAATTGCAACAAATAAGGTAAATGGTGCAACTATGCTATGATTTGAAAGTGTTTCTAGAAAAAGTCTAATTGAATAAATAAATGTTTGAGTTTAGGTGACATGTCTCATTTGTATTTACAAAACAATCTGATTTATATCCAAAAGTTTATATCTGTTATGACTTATGTAGAAGTTGTCGTGGAGACATATATTTTACTATCGATCCGGCTCGGCCCCACCATAATATATAATACATAGTCCCTCAGAGACTACCTTGTCCTTGTCCTTTACCTTGTCTCCCATTTCGATGACATGCTGTGCTGCCTTTATAGCAGCGGCCTTAACATCAGGCTTGCAGCCAGGGTTCTGTAGCCACTTATTCGTCAACTCGATCCTGGAAAGTTCATTATTTTGGATTGTAATTTTGAAATTTCAGTAGAAAATTACATTTCCTTTTAATTACTCTTTAATGGACCTATAAAAAATAGTTTAGATAAGTAATAAAGCTCACAAAAGGATTTTAAAAAGTTATTTGGCAACAAAAGAGAAAAGACTTATTATTTATAAAAGTAAAGTCTCTCATGTGCTGAGATGATGTATGGAATTGTAAATGGAGATTATGTACTCACTGCTTCTGTAGATTACTCTTTGGCGGCGCGTCGAGTTCCTGCAATGAAAAACGTTATAAATGTAAAAAAAGCAACAAGAATAATAATTAATTATACATTTAAAAATAATTGATATAGTTTTCCGTTTACTGATGCAAATTTAATTTAATTTTTATGTTTTTAAAAAATAATGTTGTATGTATTTTCGAATTTACCTCTTTCGTGGCTTCCGATTGTAAAAGTTTCGCCTTCATTCCCTTTTCCCTGTAAAGTCGATTCAAAATTAACATGTTTTTTTTTTCTTGATAAAAATGTATTATATAGTTAACCACGCCTTTAATCGGACGTATTAAAGATATAGGAGAGATATTATAATATATAAAAGACAAAAGTAAGCATATCCGAAACTGCTGGACCGAGTGCACTGAAATTATGATGCGGGCAGTTGTTAAGAAGGGATTCTGATAAATTCAACCCCATAGGTATTAAATAAGGGATAAAAGTATGAACCATGAACATTTAATTTGCCCCCGCGGGCGAAACTGCGGGTAACAGCTAGTACAGTATAATGTCCCAAATATCACCTACCTGACGCAATTTAGCAGAGCTTCGTACGCCTTGATGACGTTATCTCTACCGTACATCACCCACGTCATCACCTCTTCTTCTGATGATGACACTTGCTTCACCAGATCCGATGTGTTTGATAGTAAATTCCTAGTAAAAATATTAATGTTTCAATAGAGATGATGTTTAGTAAGACAAGATGAATGTTTATTTCAACGTAATTTATTTTAGTTTTATAGCATTGAAATGATTTGTAAGCTAATATTTTTGTATGTGTATCCATCTTAATCGCAATATTATTTCTCGTCTCCATTTTATTATTATATCGTTGTTTTTGCATTCAAATGTTGTTCTGTGATGAGCACACGTGATAAATCTTATCTACAACAAGGGTCACCTACGTTTATGGGTAGTACCACTCTAGCTTCTAAAAAGGGGACTAATTGTGAACAATTTCCTATCAAACACAAAAAGCAACGAAAATCGGTTAGAAACCTACAGAATTATTGTGTTTGTTGCTCTTTCACGCAAAAACTACTGAACCGATTGCTGGACAACTGGAATAACATATAGGCTTTTAGGCAACTTTTATCCCGATATTCCTTAGGGATAAGGACTTACGCGGGTGAAACCGCGGGGCGCAGCTAATACCAAATAATGTAGTGAAATTAAGAACCACTTTTGTTGTTGGCAATGTCGGTTAAAAAGATAAAAAATTGAGCGTTTTTTTATAAAGACATCAATCAATCAATCCTAGTAGCCTATAAGTGTATTTAAATAAATACAGTTTTCATTTATATATTATACAGTTTTTCGTTATCTACATAATATATTCATTGTTTATAATATTACCTTGCATTATCCACAATTTCTTTAACATCTTGACGTTTGCTTGGCGAATCGTCCCGTTTCGGTAAGGGCAAGCGGTTGATGGTGAAGTTGACCCTTTGTACTCTTTCTACTACTCTTGCACTGTTTACTAGTACATCTTTACCCTGCAATGAAAATGTTTCTACTGCTATATAATTATTTTTAACTACAACTAACTCACTTTCAAATTATCTAGACTACATTGGTATGTAAACATCGGAGGCACCAGTTTTCAACTAGAAAAAACCTTTTTTGAAATCGGTTCAAAATGGAAGAACCTATAATTATTTGTTACCACAATATATCATAGGCGTTATTGATCGGCGTCTTGTTAATAAAAGGCGGTCACCAGGATCTTAGAGATGATCTTCTTCGTTAACTTTGAGAACTTAAGTAAGTTAAGTTTATAAACATAGCATCAATTGTTAAAAGACACACCAAATGCTATTTTCAGGGTGAAGTTGTCTTTATTTGTATAAGTTTTTTTTTTCTCTTTGAATTAAAATTCGTGAAGTAACAGAATATATTATGTGCATACGCTATCGATACATTTCGAATTACCTCAAAAGGTGTCGAATATATAGACCGCTGAAGTTCACTCGTTGCTGGAGTAACTTCTTTCGAAAGTGCCTTAATTTTATTGCTGTCTTCTTTGTTAACTTTGTTGCAACAATCTTCAACAACTTCTAAGTATTGTTGAACATGTGTGCTTAGAGCTGTGTTTAAATTCTTCATCTGAAATTGTTAAAAAATCACTAAACAATTAAACATCTTTAGCTCTACTTAGTAAAGACAGAACTTTTGCAAACATTTTTTTGGAATCTATAGGTGATGGGAAGCGGCAATTCAGTCTACTTGGGTTCATGTCTGCCTAAAGGATCTTATTTGACTAAGCTATGAAGTCTAGATTGTATTGCCCAGAAAATACTGTAGTAGGGATAGAATTTTCACTCTAACATCAAAGGTTCAAGCAAATATTTAAAGATCATTTACCAGTCCAATGTCGTTTGTGTACATCATTTTGGATACAACTTCTTCAATATTTTCTGTTAAGTTTGTAAGTCTGTCCGTATCCACTAGACCTTTCTTAGCCACTTCATTGTCATCTTCGGAAATTGATACCTGAAATTATATAATTACTGATTTAAATTCTTTGCTAAAATAGATATGGCTTATATTTCTTTTAAGTTTAAGGTTAAGGGTAGGTAAAGTTTTCGGTTAAGTTTTTGCATATTTTGTAGGGTAAGTTTCTCTTCTATGGTATTCATATTATAGCTTGTACTAGCTTTTTACCCACGGCCTCGTCCACGATGTCAAAGGTACATAGGCGGTTTTCCCGGCATTTCAATTCGAATGGATTGTTCCTGTTCCGGTAGATATCCGGGGAAAAACTATGCTAAGTACTTTCTCGGGTAAACTTGATTGTTCTGTGGTTTGGCTGTCAAGACGAGACAGACAGGCAGACGAAGTTACTTTAACAATATTGATAGGGATTTGCTTCAGCAATTTTCTCAGCCGTAATTTCTTTTACAAAGAACGTGACACTTACGAGATATGCAGAATGCGCAGCAAGCTCGGCACTGCTGCATGCGGCAGTGGACACGTATCGTAGCGTGGTGATGCAGTCACTGCGAGACATTAAGTCTTCGCTTTGAAGTTTTTCTGAAATTCATTATCATCATTCTTACAAGCAATTCTAACTTTTTCTACAAACAGATTCACAACATTATGAGACTGTACATCTTGAGTTTTGTATATAAATCAACATGCAAATGTAATATCTTCATAAATCGTTTACAATAAAAGAAAGAGACAGACAGTATTTAACACCTGATCAACGATACTTGATAATTGAATAAAATACATTTTAATAGTTTTCTTTTAATAAAAATCACATTGTGTTCACTAATCAACCAATCTATAAAAAACGAAGACTATTGAAATGTCACATAACAAAAACAGTTGAATGACAACGGTGAAAGTTTTGGCAAACAGAAAAAGACGTAAGTAATTAAAAAAGCTGACAACTTTAACGTCCGAAAACTCATGATTAACTACATGAAGGAAACAACACACATATAGTAAAAGGCATTGAGCACATCCTACAAATTTTTACAGCACAATACTCTATTGTAACAAAGAAAAATAATACTAAATTAATAGTAAACACACAGCACATACGTATAACATCCTGCTGCGTAACCAACGCGTCCACGCAGTCCGCAAAGCTGAGCGCGCACGCAGGCAGATCGGTGCTGACGAAGCTCTGTTGCAGCTGCAGGTTGCGCTGGAGCTCTGAACAGTCGCGCTGCCATTTGTGCAGCGGGGAGACTGAACGGGCCTGGGAAAAATTCCCGTATTCATAATGCGGTATCACTAAAGTCCATGGCCTATATCTTTTTCTTTAACCTTCCCAGTCCTTTCATTTATTCTTCTTTTTTATGTCGGCAATGGAGCTGGCGGGTCGCCAGGTGGTAAGCGCTACCACCGCCCATAAACATTTGGGGAGGCGTAAGGTCGATTGCAGACCTTACGCCTCCATTTGTGGACTGGAAATTTGCCGACTTCAAATTGGAAAGGGTCGAAGTAAGGATTGACGAGATGATGGATGGTAGAGCTAACACCTCTAGGCAGTAGTAGTCGTTTACCATCAAGGTATTTATTCACCTGTATATTATTTGTTTTTGTACGCAATAAAGAATTTTCATTTATTCATTCATCAAGTGAGCCACTAGTTGCCCGCTCTGACATACTAATCGTTTGAAAAGGTAAAGTTGATTTGAACTTACTAGTTTGTTCACAGTTTCGCTGAGAGCTCGACAGGCGTCCAGCAATTTTCGCCGGCCAGCTGCGTTTTGGGTCTGTGACGATACAAGCTTACTTTTTATTCAAAATACATTAGTAGATATGATAAAGTAATATATTGTTTTGTAAGTAGAAGGGAAATATTGTGCTTTAATTTTCAACAGACTTCAAAAAAAAGAAGGAGGTTCAATTCAACTGTATATTATTATGTTTGTCTCCTCAGAACTTTAAACTTGATGAATCGATTTTGATGTTTTTTTTTTGTTTGAAAAGTCCCATTTAAACTTGATCTAGTTTAAAATTTAATTTATGAAGACCATGTTTTTTGTTAGAACCAAGTTTAGAAATTTGGAATTACTTGATCGATCTGGATGAAGGCTAAAGTTAGTGTAGTTGGTGTCATCTATTACAATTTAAAATAGATTAAGATTAATAGATTAGGTCAAGATAATTTATCCAATTACTAAAATTGAAACTTACCGACTCCGACGTCTTCAGTAGATGATATGTAGAACTTTTCAGTTCTTTTATAGCTTCTTCGATTTTACTTTCTTGAATTACGTCCTAAAATTATAGAAGAACGATTTCTATTTCATCTCTTTGTAAAATTATATCAATATTTTCAATTAAAATTGTACTATACTGTAATACTGTAATCCTATTAATATTGTAAATGCGAAAGTTTGTAAGGATGTGTGTGTGATTGCAATGAAATTTGGTACGTAGACAGCTGGACAACTGGAATAACACACTTTTTATCCCCATACTCCTACGGAATACGGACTTCCGCGGGTGAAACCGGGGGGCGCAGCTAGTACTGTATAGTTCGCATCCGCAGTGCGCTTATGTGCGAATTTTATTTTTAGATTCAAAAATATAAATTTGTTTTAATTAAAATCAAAATTAAATTTCATTCAATGCTATTTTAATTTTTATAGAACTTAAATTTTACATATCAACCACATAAAACGAAATCTATTAATGATTCCCTTTATATTTATTTGAATATACTTTTCCATTCTCTCTACCACAGATAACATAATCTTCTCACCTTATTTTTCATAGATTTAGCAATGGAAGCGACTTCAGAAGCAGATGTGGCCGCGCTGTGTACATTTCTGGCTAAATTTTCCGGTTTCTGGGAGCACTCCACCACAGCACCTATCAGGGTATTCAGTTTTTGTGTTTGCTGGTCGAATTTGGCTTGCATTTCCCTGGAAATATTATATTTACGAAGTTATAGTTGAAAATCAGAATCTCGATTGAAATTTAAAACATAACCCTAAAATATAAAATCTTTAATCTTACTTCTCAATGCTAATTCTGTCTAGTATATAAAATAATGATGTTTGATAAAGTATTAGTATTCAATTAAAATGCTACAGCATTATACTTACTTGTCATCACCAGAAACAAATATTTTTTTGGGTTGGAACAAATTGTCCAGATTGATTTCATGAAGTGTCTGTAGTCCTGGTTTTGTTTGTCCAACTCCAAGATCAAATGAATTCAGCTCCTATAACATTAGAGAGTATGGTTGAAATTGTGTATTCGAAAAGAATATACTGAATTATAAATAATCATACCTTTTTTACGAAAAATTCAACCGACTTCAAAAGGAAAGAAACTATTTGCATAAAGACTCAACTTTAAACTTTGAAGTCGACGTTTTAACTAATTTTCAATACCAACTTCAGAAAATGCACAATAATATAGTTAAAATTATTTCTACACTGACTTTATTAAAGTTTTGTTCTAACTGACAAACATTACCTGTTCAATTTCTTTACTAATATTGATGACGTCATCGTTATCACCCTCCTGCCACGTTGCAATTTGTCTAGACCGCGTGTGCGATAACTTCTTTAGTAAGTTGGACAAGTTATTGAGATGTTCTGAAAGCCTGAAGCAATGCATATATATTTAATTTTTAGTTTTATAGCATTGAAATGCTTTATAAATGAGAAATTTTGAAAGAATAGAAAACATTTCTCATTTATAAAGCATTTCAATGCTATGAAACTAAAAAATAAATTTAGCAAAGGCCGCGTTCCATCGTTACAATATTGTAATCATTGAAATAATGTTTCGTATTGATTGTGATGGTTTTTAATCATCTCAATAGTAGGCGTTGGATGCCCCTTAGGCACATGAAACCGAAAGAGTAGATGAAATTCGATTACTGTGGCGGGATCACGGCTGGCCGAGAGGCTAGGCGTTGCTGCGGTTGGGCAAAAAAACGCGGGTTCGAATCCCGCTTCGTGATCAATTTTTTTTTCTATTCTTTCAAAATTTCTCAATGCATATATAATCATATTATGCATCTTCGTTCCCATAATGTAGCTTTTTTAGTTTTTTATTTTAGTCTTAAACGTTGTACAAGATTAACGAGAGAGATTGATTTATCTATACCAATATGTCTATTTACATTTAAGACTTAAGTGGGGTCAAAAAACCCCTTTAAGGCTTTTTCTGAAGAGTTTCAAACGGATACAGAATCTTTATTTAGGTTTATTGATAAGAAAACTTTCAGGCACAATAAATTATTCAATCAAGGGTTTATAATTACAGATATTTCTGATCATATTTTATAAATTTTTGAAATCAAATTTCATTCTATACTGATTAAAATTAAACTCACTTTCTTCGACTGCTACTGTCTTTAGGTGTAGAAGCTTCCAATTTAACAGCATATTGTGTCAGTACTTGAGGTAAGTTGTTGTCTTTGCCAGCTACCACCGTTTTGAAGAGGGCTATTTGTGCGTCTTTAGCTGCTTCTTTGCGTGCTTTTTTAAGATCTTCATTCTGAAAACGTTCAACTTTATCACTATCTATAATATAATTTAATTCATAATGGTTAGCTCTCGTTTTTTTTATGTCACAGTCAGCAATGGAGCTGGTGGGACGCCTGATGGTAAGCGCTACCACCGCCCATGAACATTTGGAGTATGGGCCTCCGGCTCCCCCACTTACCGAACGAAACACAGCAGAATGCTATTTCACGCTGGTCTTCTGTGGGGTTGTGGTGCAAGCTGGCCCGATTCGTGCCGAAACGTGCTCGACTACCACATACAACTATTTTGAAAATTAAAAACATTCAATTATTATTCTAAAGTAACAAATGCTTACAGGTTGCTCCTGTTCCTCTGATTCTTTTTGCGCGTCCAAAAAATCACGTATTTTCTCTTCCGTGTCGAGTAAATTCTGAAGATTTTCTTCATAATTAGCGGCAGCAGCTGATGAGATGCTACCTTTCGTTGCAAATCTGAAAACACATTTAAATATAAAACCACCTATATCGGAGCCGAGTAATTTGAATTATTCGGGTTGTTTGTTTTAATAAAAATGTTTTACATTGTTTTATAATGAAGTATATTTGTACGAAGCATTAAATTGCAAATTAAAAAAATAAAAGCTAATCATTTATATCTAATGAATAACTCATATTTAGCTAGGACACAAGTCTTAGACTGAATCCGTCATTGGAATGTCACTGGTTTACTTTTTATTGATGAAAAGTAGAAACTACCCTCAATTTATTGTTATTTTAGTTTGTTTTCTTTTGTAAGGCGTACTTAACGCTAAGCGAGTAAACATGATATATAAAAAAATGTATTTCTGTGTAAGTGAATTCAATGTAATCTGTAGAGAAATAAATGTCTTTAACCGTTTCAATCAATTGATTTTTTTCCGTTTGTATTAGGCATACCTGAGCAGGTTGCAGGTGTTGTTCAATTGACGATGTTTGTCACTGAGCATCTTCTTAGAATTGTCGTCGTGGAAATTGTTAATTGCTTCTTCTATAGCATGCACACCATTATCACAATCCTAAAATATAAGATATCCAATAAAATTACAATGAGATTTCCGTTATAAGTTTAACATTTCAAAACCAAGTATATTAAAAACCAGAATTATATCAACATTATTGAATTATACACAATTTGTTGTTATTAAAAAATCAATAGCATTGTTTACTATTAAAACTACATCGATTTGACATTCAATGGGTGTGGTAGAACGAGAACCAGGTACAGCTTTGTTTAAAATTAAAATATATATATTAAAAATAGGAAATAAAAGAACAGAAGTATTCGTGAGGAAGTTCGAAGAAGAGAAGTCGTACAACACATACCGCGGCAAATTTTTCAATCAGCATCATGGTGTCGATGACGCTGTCGTCTGTGTGTATGTCTTGAGGATTTGATAATTCTTCAGCATTGTATTTTATTCTTTCACATTCGTCTCTTATGTCCTGCAAATTGGAGTTAAGTTAATTATTTTTTTAATTTATTGTGATTTGAGTTTTCCATATTCTGAAGTAGTTTTAGTTTATGCTTCAATTGAAATAAATTTTCATTGATAAAATTAATTCAAAATTCATTAATAAATATTTAATTTGATCCTGTCCTACTAGGATTGAGTAATAAATGATTCGGGTTATAAATAATTTTTTGTTGTTTCAATATAATAATAAAATTAGATTACTTACAATGAGCGCCTTCTTTCCGTGGTCAGGATTGATAGAAATTGTTGCTGTCATTATTTCATCAGCAGCGGAGGTAACGTCACTTACGTAGTCCTGTAAGAATTATGTAAGGATTATATATAGCTACTAGCTGCGCCCCGCGGTTTCACCCGCGTAAGTCCGTATCCCGTAGGAATATCGGGATAAAAAATAGATGTTGGCCGATTCTCAGACCTACCCAATATGCTTACCAAATTTCAGAGGAATCGGTCAAGCCGTTTCGGAGGAGTATGGCAACGAAAACTGTGACACGAGAATTATATATATATATAAGATTATTGATAAAAGTATAGCATACTTTTATCTATTAACGAAGTGTATTGAATTATGAAAGCATTTTTTGTATGTGTTTTTGTTTTTAAAATTGTTGATTATCGCCTCGCAATTTAATATTTATGTAACAAAATCATTATCATCACCATCACCAGCCCATCCCACTGCAGAGACTAGGGCCTCCTATGAGGGTTCAGATCATAATCTACCTCCCTAGCCAAATGCGGGTTTGCAGATGTCACATGTCGTCGAGCTTCTGATTCTCGGACATGCCGGTTTCCTCACGATGTTTTCCTTCACCGTTACGAGCAGAGCTGATTTGAATAATGCGTAGATAAACACCTCACTTATTCGAAATCTTTAGTAGTTTTAGAAGTAGAGGCTTTTTAAATCGATTCTCAACTTATACATAATTATCAAATTTAAAGGTTTACCATTAAGTCTACAATGTTGCTCTCTTGTCCGTTTCGTCTTGATTGAAGGCACGCGTGTTGCAGATTTAAAATGACATTTTCCAACTCTTCTCGCTTCTTCGAATCCTACAATAGTTCTTAATTTAAAACTTTGCCCAACTTATCCTGATTAAATATTACATTTTCAGATTTATATTGAAAAACATTAAAGTATGAATAGAAGTTATATTTTTATTAGGTATCATCATTGTTTTTATATTGTTACTGCTGTTAAGTAACCTCTGTTATTTATTCTGTTCAAATGAATATAACATTCATAAACATATTGTACAGGTATCTTACATTAGGATCTCGCCTACAACGAGCATTCGCTTCATCCAAAGCTTTTATTGCAGCTTCCAATTTGTTTTTAAGAGCTACCCTCGTTTTGCTTTCGTCTGGTGTAAGATTTCCCTGGTTGATATCGTGCTGGAAATAGTAAATTTATAAGGTTTTTATTTCTAGCCTTCATGTGTTTATTTTATTTATCGATTATGCTGTGTAATAACGAGAAGACATTATTTATTATTTTATAATGAATATAAAAATCAAGCTATCATTTATAAATAGTAATAAGCGAAAAATTACATACCACGATAGAGTTGAGTATCTCTGATGCTGATTCTCGTAAGGGAGTTTCTTCAATTATTATTTCTTCCACTATTTGAGTGTCGGCCTCGGGCATTTTTTTTGTAGAAGTTTTCTGAAAATTATCACATGCATTTTTATATAATATATATTTTTTTCATTCACAATAGCGATCTAATTGATGTAATTTTAGGGTCACCCTTAGAAGTTTAAAAAATGTTACTTGAATGTAGGATTATTGTATGTTACGGTTATCTATAAAATTTAAGAGTCTTCACAGCGAGATACAAGCGATAATTTATTTGCAAGGAACAATAGTAAAGTATAAAATTTGATGATACTTTTGTGTCCACACTAAATTGTTATAATTTTATATGTCAGTGGTATGTAAGTTCGAAACTCATGTAATTCCGCAGTAAATGCATAAATGACAAAGGACTTTAATTAAAAAATACACCCATGCCCTTGGATGAGACCGATGACTCTACTCTACAGAATAATTGTTCATCTTGTGCCCAGGTTTATTAATTTTAGCTATAATTCATTTAAGATTTTAAAAATAGAGTTACCTCCAGTATTTTAGGATCGTTCATTTCAACAATCTCTTCTTGTGCCCATGACTGTCGTGGCGTTTTTGTTGCTGCAATTAAATCAAATCCTCAATTATAAATGCATACTAAATCGTCATCATTATCATTGGCAGCATATTGTATTCATTTTATTCATATCGCAAATGAAGATGTAGATAAAATCACAATTTTATTTAAAATTATTGGAACACTCGTCTGAATCTCAACCCCCGTCTTTTTCATATAAGTCAGGGTGTAACCCCTGGGGGTATAAGGCCTAGCTGTTAACCCAAACCGTCAAAGCGAACGACGGCTGCCGTTGGGTTCTAGTGAGTATGACGTTTGCGCAAGTCCCACATACACCCTCATGCATTAAAATTATAGAGGGGGATGCGTAAAAGCATTTCCCAACGTTAAAAAAAAATTCTTAACCACTGAGCCATCGGTGAGTTGTCGAAATTATATCGAAATTGATATTTACCAATACATTGGCATGTACCCTTTAGGTTCTCCAGTTCGGCTTGCAGTTGTTGGAGATCTTTATTAAGTTGTTCACCGAGTTGCTGATGTGGTTCCTGGATTAACGGATTCCAGATCGATCCTAGATCATGAGCAATACGGGATACTCTATCGATTGAAGAATTAAGTGCTGATTGGCAACGAGTATCTTCAATACTGGAAGCTGTTATCTGGAAAGTCAAATATAGGCATGATGAAGTACAGGATTTTTTTTAGAATACTCTTTCCATAGCTCTTTGTATGAAAGCTAACCTGCGCATTGGTGAGTAGCACTTGCGCAGCATCAGCCAGCTTCACTCCCGCTTTATCCAGCTGTTCAGCCTCAGCCGATGGCACGGCTTGCGCGAGCCGAGAGACGCGGGACAGCATCAGTGACGCTCTCTCGCACGCTGACCGCGCCAGGTTCAATATCTATAGAAATGTCATGTTTAATATCGATCATTATGTTGAGAATATCCAGATAATGATCGTCCTCTCTCAAAAATCCCTACACTACACACTTCGCGCCTGTAACATGTTTTTGCCACAAACCATTTATTCAGGACGGCCAGTCAAGTAAACGTTCAAACGAATGATGAAATGAATGAAAATATTTCATTAGGTTTCTTCTGCCACTACTACGGAAAATAAATAAATCCAGTAATAAACACACCTGATTCTCCTTGTCTACATCAGGCTTATGACTGAACAGGCAGAACAGTTTTCCTGAGGAGTTTGCGTATTTCGATGCAGCTTTGTTCAGTCCCTGAAAATCGTAAATTTTTCGGTTTTATAATATTACATGCACTATCTATATATTTATAATAATATTACACTATCTTGTAGATTGTCTGAGTGATCAATTCATTTTTTATGGTTCTTGCTATTTGCATTAATATTTAATAATATGATTTCTTCTTTACTCGTTAAATCATATCATCCATTCGCTTCTACGTCCGTTTAAAATTTACTACACGTACCTCAACATCTTTGGCTTCAATATTGGAACATATGTCATGGCTCGCTTCACACAGTGACTTTGCTTCTGCAATCACACCTTGTAATGTGGAATCAGCGAGATATTCGTGCATAGAGAGAGCATCTGGAAAAAACATAATTTGTACTTTATACATTATTTAAGCGTTCACAAGTGAAACATCTCATTCTAGTTGATACAGCGTCCTTTATAGTAGCTGCATATTTAGCAGTACTTTCTATTGGATATGTCATTATCGTTACTAATATTAACGCATTAAAAACCTAGTTAGAAAAATATATATTCACATTCTCCTCACCTTGTATAATATCAGGTACGAGATGAGAAATATTTTTAACAATGTCTTCCGTTGTTTTATAATCTTTACTATCATCATCTGAAAAAGAAAAATGTGTTTTAAAGAATCCATCTTGAATTGATTTTATTATTAGACTGTAAGCTTTTGGATGTTCTTACCTGATACAGCTTGTACTAATAAAGCTGTACTCTCATTCATGTGCGATAGTTTATCGAATAATCGCATTTTTGTAGGCATGATGCTTGTCTGTTTACTGCATCCACTTGACTGAAATAAAATTACAATATAACATTATTTTTATTATTTGTATATGTTCAGTTTAGAGGTAACAAATATGTATTAGAGTTAACTTATTTAAGTTACAAAACTGAGAACCATTTATTTGGTTATGTGGAAGGAATACGTGAAGAACAAGGACTGAAGAGAGCATGCTTGGACTTATCATCGGGATTACGCCCGTTTGGACTACCTAAGCATCGCTGACGCGGTCGAGTTGGAATGGGCCTGTGCCTGCCTGTGCCCGGGCAAGATTAAGTTATCCAAGGCCAAGATTAAGTTATCCAGGCCCAAACCCACTTGGGGTTATAGCGCCATAAAAGTAAGTGTTCTAATTGCACTTATTTGGCCTCTATACCGATAAAATGATTGAAAATAACAAAAAGAAGAGTAGAGAAATGCATAGAAGCGAAATAAAACAGTACAAATATAATAAAAATACAAACAACAGTCGTGGCGTAGAATTCGTGTACGTGTGGTGGCGGTAACTCCCTCAATCTTTCTTTGGTGCACAGAAATTGTGCTTGTTTAATTCTATCCTTCGCTTCTGCAACTGTTGAAAGAAGTTGCTCTTTCTCTGCGTTAATTTCGTTCACTGCAATAGTAATATAGTTATTATTATAAAAAATAAACAATTACAACAAGATAATGGAATAATTTATAATTTTCAGCAAACGTTGGAAAATGATTAAACTTGAAATTATATCTCTCTTATATACTGAAATTCTTTGACACGAAAATTATATACCTTCAAATAAAAAAAAACTTACTACTATTATCTAAACAAGCAGCTTTCAATCTTTCCAAGGAAGCTTGCACTACATCTTTCTCCCTGGATAAATTATCTTTGATATCTGGTTTGTCTTCGACCAACGGAGTCCAGAGATCCTCTAAATCTTTGACCAGGTTGGAAAATTTATCCGTAAATGATATCATCGTTGTTTGACATTCGGGATCATACATGGTGGGTGCGGTCATCTATTTTAGACAAAATCTTGGTGTAAGGAAGATATATATATTAATAATATTAAAGGACTAGAACATTTTTCTATTATTAATCATTTGTAAACATTCAACCATATTGGTTAACGAATAGTGTGTTATTCTAAATTTGTTAGAGAGACGCAATTTTCTGTTAAGTATTTCTAGTCAGTGAAACAAAGTTGACTCACTAGTGCTGCAGTAAGGAATGTCTGAGCAGAATCAACAATTTTAGTTCCAGCGTCGTCAAGCTTAGCGCCATCTTCACCACCGACATTCTTCGCGAGATCGTAAACTTTTATCAGTAATTTAGATGTATCTTCACAAGCGCCTCTCGAAAGATCCAGTATCTGTTACGAATATGAAAATTAACATAGATTAAAGTAAAATATAGAATACTAGCTGCGCCCCGCGTATTTCCGTATCACGTAGGAATATCGGGATGTGTTATTCCAGTTATTGACTATATGTTATTCCAGTAGTCCAGCTGTCTACGTACCGAATTTCATTGCAATCGGTTCAGTAGTTTTTACGTGAAAGAGTAACAAACACACACACATCCTTACAAACTTTCGCATTTATAATATTAGTAGGATAACAAGTGACAACAACCTATTTATATTCAAGTTCTGGATGTGTTATAAATGTTTATATTAGTGACTAGCAAACCCGGCGAACTCCGTTTCGCCACCAGGTGGCTGTATGTTAAAAATGATTTTCCCGCGTTTCTGTTAAAATTTATCCAGAATTTTCTTTGCTACAAACCTCACGGAGCCCGAGACCTTTCCAACGAATGCAAAACCGTGAAAATCGGTTCGTGCGTTCTGGAGTTATAGCGTCAGGAAGGAAAACCCGACTTATTTTTATATAGTAGATAATTGTTTTCAGTTGTGTTGTGGTCGGTGTTTCATCGTTACATTGCTATGTCGCTATAGCAACTAAAGAACCTGTTTTTTTTATTTCAAGAAATCACGGACATTTTAAAAGATTCATAGCAATAAACGTACCTGATTCTCCCGTCTTGGATTTGCACGAGGATTAATGACATAATACAGCTTTCCAGATGAATTGGCAAAATCGTACGCTACCTCCTTGAGTTGCTAAACAGAAAGTTTTCAATTAGTTTTAAATTAGCACATGTTTTAAATTATACGAAAAAAAGTATTGTGAAAATTACCTTAAAATTATTATCTTCTGCACATAAAACTAATCCTTTACTCGCTTCTAACATGCCCCTAATATTTTCAGATATCTTATCTTGGTCTTTGTCGTCCAGATGTGATTCAAGGTATTTTGCATCTAAAATAAGAACCAATTTATTAGCTATATACATTTCTTATTACTATATAATTATAATAAAATTATCACAATTAATTTACCTTTAATTAGATCTGGAGTAAGACGTGTTATGGTGTTTATAGCAGCATTCGCTGAGTCGTAATCGATGTCATCTAAAACAGCAGCAAAATATTAGTCACAAAGTTGACTATTATTAGGAGAAACTAGCAATTCGCCCCGGTTTCGCCCGTGTTTGATATATAGCCTAAGTCAGTGAAGTTGCGGCTTTCTAATGATGAAATAATTTTTGTAATCGGTCCCGTGCTTTTTGTTTTGAATACGTTTCAAAAATACAATAACACGAAAGTAACGAAGAAAATAAATAAATAAAATGCAAGAAGATTTAATTATCGATCGAAAAATTGATACAATACCATTGGTAGCACGAAGTAGTGAAGCGATTGCCGCATTCAATTGCGCCAATTTTTCAGATAAAGATAGCCGCAAATCCTTTGCGTCATCATCATTTTTGATCTAAAAACATAAACATCTTAATAACCATATGAGATTTACTTTTTATCGTGGAATAAGAGAGTGTTTATCCTCTATTTCAAATCAAAAGGTGAGAGATACATACTTTGCTACTTGTTTTATCTCCAAAGTTAGCACTACTTTGCAACTGCTGTTCAGCATCTAGTAAGGCTTGTATAGCGGATGACAAATTGTCTTTGAATTGTTGTTTTTGCTTATGTTTTTCATCCGATGTTTGAATATCATCTTCAAATTTACCTGTATAAAAAAATGATTTAAATTCAATGGATGCACGCAAAAATGCCAAACTACTGGCAGATGTCTCATGTATTAGATATTTTTTATTCCTGGACTTGCCCGTTTCCTCACGCTATTCTTCTTAACCGTTGTGAGCAGTCGTGTTGTTATCCACATGTGCAGATAAATTTAAAAATAAATTTATTTCTTCCCTTTCGATTGTAAGTCTGAGTAGTGAGGATACTACTGACTTGCATTAAAAAAATAAGCTAAGTAAAACTATTTTTTTACTTACCATTAGAATAAGCATCTTTTAATTTGTCCAAAGCATGAATGAGATCCATGCTCTTAACAACTAATCTTTTTCCAAATTGTTGGCGACTAGGATGGTCTACCAAAGGCTTGTAAGCGATCGCCAAGTCTTGCACTACCGATGCGACCTTTTCACAGGCTGTTGTTAGTGTATCTTGACAACGGGCTTCGTGGATCGTTGGGGCAGTTATCTACAAGTTATAATGATCAGTGACATGTAGAGATTCCAGCTTTATACCAAAACCTAAACCTATTAATAATTTAAACGATTGTATTTATAGATTAGTACTTATATTTCATGATTTACGTCGGTAAAAATGGTCATATATTGATAATAATTTTATAACACATGATTTTGGTATCTAGAAATTAAATTTTTTTACTTTCTTGACGCGAGTTTTTTGCTCGGTCATGGCATTTTTCTTACCTCTGTAGATGCAATCAGTTGCTTTGCAGCATCAGCGCATTTGTCACTTGCGTCTTCTACCCTTTTAGCTTGCCTTTCATCGGGCAGTACTTTGATAAGTTGTTTAGCTTCTTGTAAAAGCACTGTTGTTTTGTCTCCTACATCTTTGGCCAGTTTTGTGATCTGTTGATAAACATTTTAGCTATAAAAATTCCTAATTCCTGAGCCGATTTTTTAACCAATGAACAGCTGATTTAATAAAGATTATGTTTATCTTGATATGATAGGGTAGATGTGGATTAATAAAATATGATATAACCAATACCATGATGACAGTTTTAAAATAATGTTTAGAATAATTACCTCTTTTTCTTTTCTCGAATTATTAGCACGAGGATTACATACATAATATAATTTTCCAGAAGATTTTGCAAATTCCATCGTAGCTTCATGTAGATCCTGAATAAAAAAAAATACCTAAATCATTTTAATTTTTCTTTTTATTTTAATTATAAAGACAATACCAGTACAATATTATACTCGTATTATGTAGGTTATTTATTTTATCATTAAAACGATATATGAAATGATCTCCATATGGTACATTATCTGTAAATGTATGTGATATTCTCAGACATGATTTTTTTTTTAAATTTCGAAGTGGTTATACTAAAATGTGATGTTATACCATTTGTATAATCTGTAGGTTCTCAGTAATAGCATTTTAATCATTACATTGTTTTACCTTGCTACTGTTGTTTTCTGCACTAGCACAAATATTTTTAGTAGCTTCGACCATGGCTTTAAGGTTTTCTAACATTTCTTTTTCCGTTCCATCGCTCAGGTAGGATTCCAAAATTCTTGCATCTAAAATGTTATCAGACATTAAGTATGCTTTGATGATAATATATACTCATGGTCATTATTAGAGGAATAGAACAAATAAACAAAAAAATATTTTAAACTTCGATCTATCTCTAAAAATGGTCATCGATTGCATTTGTAGTACTAATGGGTAGTAAGATGAGTTAGAATGAAGTATAAATTATGCAAAATAAAATAACCCAAATATTTTATAGTACCTCGAATTATCTCCGGGGTAATTTGAGATAATGTGCCTATAGCCGAATCCGTTGTTTGATAATCTGGGTTATCTGAAAATTAAATACGATTATTGATCATAGATCTGGTTTGATGCGATCAATATGTTTTGCTTTTGTTATTTGAAAGCTGATGCCTTTCCTGCAGTCCCATGTCTAGTTCTGATAATTTGAAGTCTACTTCTAAAAGTTTATTATGAAAAATAATTATTATAACAATGGTGTTGATTGCAAATATCATCTAGTTATTCCATGTAATAACGATACAAATAAATATCTTTACCAGATACGGAGCGAGACAAGGAAGCAATTGCAGCATTGAGTTGTGCAATTTTCTGTGATAATGAATTTCGAAGCCGTTGCACGTCGGCTTCTGTATTGGTATTCTGAAAGATAACACATTGGTATAATTCTGTAATCCTTCTTTAACTCTGATAAGTTGTACATTAATAATAAGATAATTTTGTTCTTTATTTTTATTCTTTGATCCTAATTGTGTTCTTGTCTTTTAATCTTAAGCGTCTAATGAATTAAACCTAACAACTTACACGTACATCTTTAACAAACTTATCACGGTTGACGTCTTGAAGTTGTTTTTCAGCATCTTGCAATGCTTCCTTAGCGCTCGATAGAGATGCATTTAACTTCTGTTTTTGTGTTTTTATCATGTCAGATTCATTTGCATCAATTCCATCATTGTCATCTGAAAATAAATCAATATCTTAACTGTATTGTTGCTACAATAATTTGAGACAGTTCTTTCGACCTTCAAAATGCCCAGTCATAATATAAATTCTGCCAATTGAAAAAGTTTAATACCAATCACTAACCATATAAACTGCGATATGCTTCTTCCAATTTTTCCAAGGATTTGAGAAGATCCTCGAATTTGTCGTTTAATTTATTTCTATAATCATGTCGTCCCGGTTCGTCTGCTATGGGTTTGTAGGTGCTAGCTAGTTGGTGGGCTGATGAAGCAAGGTTTTCACAAGCTGCTGAGAGCGCGTTCTGACAACGTGCATCGCGTATAGTGGGTGCAATTAACTGTAGGACAATTGTTTTAATGTTAACATACCACTACTCGCCTAAGGAGGGCAATAAATTAGACAACGAAGCTATAATTTATAACATAAATTTAAATTGTACGAAAGATGATAAGTTATGTATACTAATAAAAAATACATTTCTTAACCTAGGAAATTAAATTAGAATATTAATAAATTTCCAGACATGTTATAAGCATGGTTATGACACAGTATAGTCGTTAACACTAACCTCAGCGCAAGAAACAAGTCTGCTAGCAGCATCAGAGCATTTGACTCCAGCAACGTCCAGGTCTTCACTCCGAGGGTCTCCAGCGATGGCACCGTTCAACTCATTCACATCCATCAGCAGGTATGACGCTTTCTCACCCACATCCTTGGCCAGGTCTAAGATCTGATGAAGTATAACAAATAAATAAACAGTGATTTAATTGTTTTTTGTACTGAACCTTGCGACAATTCTTTTTGGAAAACGCATTAAATAATCGCAATGTTATATTTATCACCATGTCCTTGTTATTGAGTCGTAGAATTTTTAAATGAATTTAACTTTGAAGGAAATTGAATTACCTCATTTTCTTTTCTTGTATCACGACGAGGATTGAATATATAATATAGTTTACCAGATGACTTGGCGTATGCCATTGTAGCCTCGTTGAGATCCTAGTTGAAAAAAAAATATTTTAGTTTAGACTAACACTAGAAATAAGTATTACATATAAAATATATTCAATTTATTTAATTTTGTAACTATTAGTAAATACATACCTGGCTATCGTTATTTTCTGCGCTTGCGCAAATATTTTTGGCCTCTTCTAGCATGACTTTAAGGTCTTGGATCATTCCTTGCTGAGTTTCATCATCCAAGTGATTTTCCAACATTCTTGCATCTGGAATAATAATATAAATAACATGGTAAAACCAGTATTAAATCTAACGACCCAAAGCATCATACGAGGATCCAGTCATGCTTTAATCATGTTTCTAGGAATGATTACAATAACTTAACTAAGAATATATGAGTTTATATTTAAAGTAGAATTAAAAACGAAAACTTTTTTATGTTAGAACTAGCCGATGTGTGCTCGACTCCCGCATCCCATACAAAACTCAAAGAATAGATTTATTACCTCTCAATATTTCTGGAGTGAGTTGAGTGAGGGTACTAATAGCAGCTTCAGTTGCTTTATAATCTGGATTATCTGAAAATTTAAATTCAAATTTTTGTAGACATTGTCCATTGTGAATTACATATAATAAACAGGAAATAGTAATTGCATCATGTGATATATCTAAGTATCCGGAGGGTTATGAATTGAAACTTTATCTGATTTGTTTCAATACTCAAAAATGTTGATGTATTCCTCATATCAAAATGCTAGAGTTTGTGACGTGAACATTATATTTCGTGTTACAAACGGCCGAGCGTCTATACTAATATTATAAAGCTGAAGAATTTGTTTGTTTGAACGCACTAATCTCAAGAACTACTGGTCCGATTTGAAAAATTCTTTGAGTGTCAGATAGCCCATTTACTAAGGAAGGCTATAGGCTATATATGTACCAAGGGTGAAGCCGGGGCGGGCCGTTAGTTAAAGATATAACTCTTTATTAGTACCATAAATATTTTAGTGAAACTATATGCATACCAGATACAGCTTCGGATAGGGATGCGATAGCTGCATTAAGACGCGCTATTTTGTCTGCCAATGACTTGCGAATTCTTTGAGCATCTGCTTTTGTCTTGATATTCTAAAAGAGGACACATTTATGTTTCTATTATGATTCTTAAACTAAAATGAAGAAAAGTAATTAACTGAAATGTTGGTATGTTTTAGTAGATAACTTTATATTCATTATTGTTAATAATATGTTTTATTTCTAATTCAACGCTTCAGTTTGACTCTGAGCGTTTTCATCAGTGTAATATATATTTTCATTTCTATCTTCTATCAGTACTTCTACTCACATCTCCAGCAAATTCATCACGATTGCCATCTTGCAACTGTTTTTCAGCATCCTGCAATGCTCTTTTAGCGCCTGATAGAGATGCAATAAACTTCAACTTTTCAGGTTTATTATCATTTCCTTCATCATCTTGGTTAATTTCATTGTTTTCTGAAATATACATATTTCCGATATTGTAAATTTATTCATTTCATGTCGTTTTTTATATGGTTATTTTAATGATCTTTATGTTGTATTATTGTATATTATAAGTTTGTGGAAAAATCGAGTGGGTTTAGTATAATAGGCCTATTTCCTTCTCCTAGCCCTTCCCAGTCCATTCCTTTTTTCCAGTCATCAATCCTTTCCTTATCCCTTATCCCTTAAAAGCGGGCAGCGCATTCTCAGTGGCCTGAGCCTCTGCGAATGTTCATGGGCGGTGGTGATCGCTTACATCAGGCGAACCACCAGCTCAGTTGCCCGCTGTGACATAAAAAAAAAAAAAAAAAATAGGTTCTATAAAAATACCAACCATGTAAATTGCTATATGCATCCTGCAATCTTTCTAAAGCTTTGGTAAGATCCATTAATCTATCGTGTAGTTTGCTTCTATAATCCTGTCGTCCAGGCTCATCTACGATGGATTTGTAGCTGTGAGCCAGTTGGTCAGCTGTAGATGCTAGATTCTCACATGCTGTTGTCAGCGCGCTTTGACAGCGTGCGTCGCGTATAGTGGGCGCTACTAACTGTAGGATGATTAGAAAAAATGAGGCTTATGGATATAAAAGATTTTTCTAGGCTTAAACAGTGTGATGCTATTATATATTATGTGAAGAAGAAACAGTTATTGTTGTTTGCTAAAATTAGGAGGCCACATTATATGAGACGATCATGAGTAAAAAAATTGAGGAAAAAGATTAAAAAATTTCGTAATTAGAAGTTTGGTATATTTTTTGGAACAATTTGAACATTTATTGGATTATCATAACAATATAAGAAATCTTAAAGATTATAAAATAAATAACACAAACTCTAAGGATAGGTACCTCAGCGCAAGAAACCAATCCACTCGCTGCATCAGAGCATTGAACACCAGCGGCATCCAGGTCATCACTCCGAGGGTTGTCAGCGATGGCACCATTCAGTTCATTAACGTCCATCAGCAGGTATGAAGCTTTCTCACCAACGTCTTTGGCTAGATCTATTATCTGTTCAGCGAAATTTATGAAAAGGTACTATTTATATGAATACCACAAATCATTTGCGCATTGAGATAATAAAAAATATAATATTACAATTACCTCATTTTCTACTCTCGAATCAGCACGAGGATTGAAAACATAATATAGTTTTCCAGACGCCTTGGCGAACTCCATGGTGGCTTCGTTGAGATCCTGTGTGTGAAAAGAGAAAAACGTACAATTACATTGTAGGCGCACGGAATAAATTGGGGTTAGGTAACCAGGGTAGCCAGCCAGTGTGTAACTTGGTATTGATATCGCTGGACGTATACCCTGAGTGCAATAACTATGTACGCTTACAGATTGCCTTAACTTAGTACACCTAAACACCTAATCATTTTATATGAGAAAGCGAAAATGTTAATTGGTCTACAATGTTCTACTTAAAAAAATATTACCTGGTTGTTATTATTTTCTGCACTGGTGCAAATATTTTTGGTCGCTTCCAACATTGCTCTTAGGTTTTGCGACATTTCTTGCTGAGTTCCATCATTCATGTGAGCTTCTAATATTTTTGCATCTAGACAAATAAACATGTAAGATATTTATGTAGATTTTTAGAGAAAATGCAAAAAGTTTATATATTCAGCAAACGGAAAAAAATATCCTGAAAGTTGATTTTCGAACTAAGAGAATTTTTGAATAAATTGAAGTTAAAAAAATCAGTATAATAGATACTTCTAAAGTAAATGCATAATATTTTGGAAAAGAGATAATTTTAATAAGAGTAAACGAAAGGAAAACAATTTATCACCTCGCATTATTTCCGGAGTGAGTTGAGATAGTGTGCTAATTGCCGCTTCAGTTGTCTTATAATCTGGATTTTCTGAAAATTTAAACGAAATTGTATAAAATTATAACTTATTAAAGAAGAGCAATATCTGGAAATTATATGGCATCATAAAACTTAGTATTTATAGCATCAAATCAGAAAAAAATAACAAACCATATGCAGATAAATTGTCAGAATTCAATGTTTAATTTTGAAACTCATTATTGACATTGTGAGTAATTAAAATAAAATTTCTGGCGAAAATAGAAATAAGTGCTAATTTAAATTATATAAATATAATTAATCATTTATCCCACGTTAATAAAATATATTAAAATAAATAAACACAGTTTTATTTATACCAGACACGGATTTGGTCAGAGATGCGATAGCAGCATTCAGTTGAGCTATTTTCTGAGACAGTTGTTTACGAAGTTGGTTGACACCTGCTTCTGATAGAGGGGCCTTAAACAAATCAATATCATGATATTAATGCATTTTAAATTATCGCCTACAAAATATATTGTGTTTGTTATAACAATTAGTTATTTAATTGTTTTGTTGACAACAAAATTTGTGGATTAGAATGTGTTTGTATAATGATGTTGTTTTGTTTCCTTTATCAAAAATAAAATAAATATACATTTTTAATTTTCACAATCGGTTCAGTACAAAATTAACATAGGAACGAGTTAAGATTTAATAAAAAAAAAACATTTTATTGTATGCATATAGTGCTTATGAGAGCATTCCGTTATATACGCCACTAAGACAACCACATTATTTATATTAAATATTTGATTACCATACCTTTCCTTTTTTGTTTTTTTTTTTGAGTGGGTTAACCTCGCACAGTTACCCACGAAACCCAGGGAAGAAACCGTGGGTTTCGTCGGATTTCTACCGTTTAAGGGGTCACAGGAGCTGGTTTTGCTTACCACACATAGATGCTTATGACTTAAAGCTTATTTATTAATACTTACATAATTAGTATCATTGCTTTTAACGTCTTCCAAGCGCTGTTCCGCTTCTTGCAACGCTTTCTTAGCACCCGATAAAGTTGCTATAAACTTCAGCTTCTGATTTTGACTCTCTTGGTCGATTTCATCAATGTCTCCGTCTGGATTAATTTTATTATTATCTGCAATTAATATATGTTCAGGTCATAATTGAGGATATTTTCTGATAATTAAGACCGTATTTTATTGCGGTCCAAGATTATATATTTTGACGTGATGACGTGACAACGTCTTAAATTAGGTTGCGGCTAGGAGTCACTCATGAAAAAGTGTAACGCCCGGTAACGTTACGATGAGTCACCGAACTATGATCGGTCCGCCGCGCGCGCAGCACTAGAGAATTAGGCGCATTGAATCGGCGCGTGCTTGTGTCTCTGTCTCTGTCTTTTTAGTAAACAAAATATATTTTCTATAGTTAAAATTTGTGCAATTCTTATTTTCATTCAATTCCTTGTTCCTATTGTGCAATTTAATAATATTCATATCAATAAATATTCTACCGAGAAAAAGACGTTGTCACGTAAAATCTTCGCCCGTAAAACCGACTTTACAGGCAACCATTTTTTTTTTGTTTAGTTCTATGCATATAAATATGCATTAATTATGGCTATTTAAATACAATAAAACTAAACAAAATTTCAGAAAACTCACCTAGATTCGAATACGCGTCTTGCAGCCTCTCCAACGCCTTCATCAGCTCCATAGCTCTATTATGCAGCTTCTTTCCATAGTAATGTCGTCCAGGATCATCTATTATTGGCTTGTACGTGTTTGTCAAGTGCTGTGCTGAAGATGAGAGGTTTTCACAGGCTGCTGTGAGAGCACTTTGGCAGTGCGGTTCGTGGATAGATGGTGCCGTTAACTGGAATTACATAGAAAATTCTACACATACGTTCCTTCTTGTACTTTTTGCTTTGGGGCCAAATAGAGGTATGCCTATGTACTTGACTATGTCTATTAAAAATGTTTTTGATAATCTAACTGTTATATTTATGGTGATTGCATGTTACGCATACAATGCGATGGTTGATAAAAAGCTGCTTAATATACATGAAGATGTAAAGCATCTTGAATTAATGGACAGAATGTTGCAAATTATTTTTCTCAAATTTTTACGATTTATTAGTTAAATATTTAAAGGAACGAACCTCAGCACAAACAACAAGTTCCCTGGCTGCATCAGAACACTTGGCACCAGCTGTATCCACTTCTTGAGATCGAGGGTCTTCAGAAGCCAGACCATTGAGTTCTTTCACGTCCATGAGTAGGTGTGATGTTTTGTCACCAACCTCTTTGGCTAGATCTATTATCTGTTGATGATGATGATGTCTGAATCAATTTACCTGTTTACAACTTTAGAATTTGTCTACGCTTCTCTAAGTATAGCTACCATGATGTTAATTATTATCTCATTAGATGGCGTGGGGCAATAAGCACATAAGATCGACATTGTAGAGGAAATTCTGTTGCTGAGATTGGATAATGGGTGGTCAAGTGGTCAGGCGTCGCTTCGGAACAGCGATGGACCGGGTTCGAACCCGGCCTCATTATACATATTTTTCTATTCTTTGAAATGTTTTTTATATAATAAAATAAACAAATAAAAATAAATATTAATTTGGTTGCGCACTTCAAGAAGAAATATTATTATAGAAATACTATTGAAGAAAATAAGACTTTGTTATAATTGAGTAATAACAAAAAAAAAACATTTCTTACCTCATTTTCCTTATCAATAGCATATCTTCTCTTCTCTCCGCGATTGAATGTAAAAACAAGCTTTCTTGCTACATCACCATATGCTTTACCAGCGTCTTGAATTTTCTAAAATAATCATAACATTTTTTTTGTTTTTGTGTAATAAAATAACCTATCAATCAATTGATTAATTTTTGACACAGTTGCTGCAAATGGGATATCCTATTTTTTCATGTGTGCCCTTAATAATGTTGACAAAATCCAACATATTACTCAGTCAAGAAGTAATTAATATTTTCTATGAATTGCTTTTTTGTGTTTATAGGAGGTATTTATAATTCATATCATAAAAACCGTACTCTTCTCATCGCTTCTAGTACATTTAAACACTACAAAACAATATACAGAAATACTAACATCCTATTACTATAGTTAAAAAACAAAATTAAGTTGGAAAAGCTGTAGCCAGAATGGCGGTCAAGATGTAGTCACCTGGGTATCGTCAGTTCCAGTGAGTCGGCACAACGCTGCAGTTCTATCCAACAGCTTTTTGATTTCATCCGATAAAGCTAACCTTGCATCATCATTTTCACCACTATTCAATGTTTTTACATCTGTAATTGAAAATTAATAATGATATATTTTTGTTAATAGCTAAATAAGACAATTGGTTTGGAGTTTATCAATTTGTTTTTGTTTGATCGGACAGTCGAGCTGCTAGTTTACCTCATGGTAAGCGATCACCATTGCCCATTAACATTTTGGCATGGTTGGTCTAAGGTAGGACGTCTGCAAATGTGTGTAAGTAATAAGGAATAAGAAATGGATAGTGAAGGGTAGGGAAAAGGACGCGGGTTTCTGGTTAAAATTATTATCCTATAATTCCAGCGACAGGCATAAATATTTAGAGTAACTTTTTATGCCATAGCAGGTAACCGAGCTGATCATCGCCTTATATGATAGATTCGTTTGTCTGACGATTCGTTAATTTGTTAGTAAAGAATTGCTTAAAGTATATCATGCTATGAATGATTTGTATAAGTTAATGTATTAATTATATATATGCACAGAATATAGCATGAAATATAACCTGTTAAATGCATTGGCATACGTAAAAATATAATATCAATAATTTACGCGTGTTATTTATATATACCTAGAATGATTTCGGGGATCAACTCTTTAATCGTTGTCATACAAGTCACAGCTGTTGAATAGTCCACGTTGTTTGGATCTGAAAGAGATACCACATAATTAATATTTTGTATTTCATCTATCTGATAATTGAAATTGAAATAATGTGTTATGTTACCTGAATGAGCATTCAGTAGTAACGCTACAGCGGCATTAAGTTTACCGATTCTATTAAATAGGGCCTTCTCTAGATTCTCAACTATGACCGCATCTGGTACGTGTCCTCGATGTTGCTGTTCAAAAAGTTGTTTATTAATAACATATACATGATACTAAGAGTAAAATAAAAACAATAATTTTAATATTTGAAAACCATATTATGCCTGAGTGATATAGGCTTTATTTTATAAGAGCTTTTGCCCGCGGCTTGGCACGCGTTAAATTCGTAATAGTTTGATAGATGTTATTGTACATATAAACCTTCTTCTTAAATCATCAACATCATCATCAGCCCATATATGTTCCCACTGCTGGAACACAGGCCTCCTATGAGGGATTAGGCCATAATCCACCACGCTGGCCAAGTGCGGGTTGGCAGATGTCACATGTCGTCCAACTTTTAATTCTTGGACATGCCGGTTTCCTCACGATGTTTACCTTCACCGTTTTAAGCAGTGGTGATGTAATCCACATGTGCAGATAAATTGAAAAATCAATTTATTTCCTGCACGCTCGCTCCGGTCTCGAACCTCGACTTATCGATTTTGAAGTCCGAGGTTCTCACCACTGAGCCACCACTGCTTGTGCTTGTGCTTCTTAAATCACTATCTATTTAAAAAAAAACCCAATCAAAATCCGTTGCATAGTTTCAAAGATTTACGCATATCTCTAGGGACTTTCAGATATTTATCGTATTTTTCAACCAACTTCAAAAATGAGATGGTTCTCAATTCGATTGTTTTTTGCACCGATTGATGATTCTTATTTATTTAAAATCTGATACTTCCGTATGGTCCTAATAAAGTTTGATCTAGTTTTAATAGTTTGAAGGTAATTTGTTAAATCTTTAGTTAAACTAATTATTGCGAAACTACATTTGGCCGATGTAGGATATGGGCAACATGAAATACTAGAGGTCCGCTCCGGATTGGCCTTCCTCAATAAATGGGCTATCATTGAAAGAATTTTCTAAATCGGACCATTTGTTCCTGAGATCAGTGCATTCAAACAAACAAACTCTTCAGCTTTATAATATTAGTATAGATTTAGGCCAAAAGTAATTGAATGATTACCGTATCCAATTCAGTGTAAGCCTTATCGACAGCCTCATGCGCCATCTCGGCGGCAGTCCTGTAGGACAACCGACGGAGATGAGCTTCTGTCTTCTCGTCTGCTATAAAACTATTGCGCGAACTCTGTAATAGCATAAAATAAACTCTTAAGTAATAAAAAAATACGTTATTTTTAATATCTTACTAGCTGTGACCCGCGGTTGAAACCGCGTAAGTCCGTATCCCGTAGGAATATCGGTATAAAAAGTGCCTATGTGTTATTTCAGTTGTCCAGCTATCTACGGAGCAAAATAGTATTATTATTCACCAATAGATGCCAGGAAAAAAAAACACGAATAAAACATAAACATGACATTTTCTAAAAAAAAATCCTAGCTAGATCGATTTATCGCCCCCGAAACCCCCTATATACTAAATTTCATGAAAATCGTTGGAGCCGATTCCGAGATTCCAATTATATATATATATATACAAGAATTGCTCGTTTAAAGGTATAAGATTTTGTTTTCCTCTGTTGTCTTAATGGCTTTGTTTTTGCGAACTCGCGGTTAGCTTAGTTCTTCCTTTCTTTTTTTTTAATGTAGTGTTTGTTTTTCATGCTTTATTAGCAATATAGAATTTTAATTTAATATTTATTTTACAATTAAAATTTCTCATTGTCTCATTCTACCATGTACAGAGTATACGTAGGATTGGGATTAAATTATATCCTTAAATCTCAGTATATTAAGAAAAACTCCTGAAATTATTTTATGTCACTGATCCTTGATAAATGTACAAAGGTTGAATGAAATTTTCCGTTTAAACTGGGTTAAAATAGAGTCAAAGAAGTCGGTTATACCCTAACATACAAACAGGTATCAATGTAACTTATTACTTGTTAAGAACTATTGGGACATACCAAGAAATGTATGGCATACAAATGATGAAACTAAACAACGAAAAATCTTCATACGTATGTAATTTAAGACATGGTCAATAGTAGTTTTAGATCTATAGTAGATCCATAATTCTGTAAGCAAAGGCAAATCAAACTATTACCTACATTATTATTATTTTAAGCCCACATGTAGTTTCTATATTCCATTATGCTAAGAGTTATGTCTAATTGGGTACTGAAAATTCTATTTTATACAATTATCTTTACCTTAACCTGCTACGTACTGACAGATCGTAGCAGGTTAAGGTTTAATCATATTCATCTTTTATATAAAAATTTACAATATAAACGTAAATTAGCTGTAATTTGATCACCTTGATCAATTGGGCCCTGCCTTTTGTCTTAGGATCTAGAGCTAAGTACATTTGAGCAGAAATATCCGCTATTTTCATAGCATAGTCCTTCGCCGCTGAGACTTTTTCTGGAGAACCCTGAAGAATAAAGAAATGGTTACATTAAAATACGTATATTATCTACCGTACCTTAATCAAGACCAAGACTATAAAAAATATACATAAGAGGGTTATTATTAATATTAGGTATGAAATAATTTTAAATTTTAAATGACACTAATCACACTTCACTTTGTTTGTTTGGATGTTTGTCCGTCAATCACGCAAACAACTGAACCGATTTTGGTGAAATTTGGTATACAGACACGGTATTAGCTGACTTGGGTGATAAGATACTTTTTATGCCGGTTAAATGCTCCCTTAAGATAATATAGTATAAAGCAGTCGCTTCCTGTGTCTGTCCCTATGTATGTATGCCGAGATCCTTAAAACTACGGAACTACGGAAGATTTTGATGGGATTTTTTAAATAGATGGAGTGATTGAAAAGGAAGGTTTATTTGTATAATAACATCTATCAATTTACTCCGAATTTAACGTGAATAAAGCCGCGACCAAAAACTAGTTGTGTATCAGTGTTAACTGAATTGTGTCGCGAATATTAATTAACTTTGTTCCTTATTTTTTTCTCAGATTTGACATAAAAAAAGAGATTTTAATAGACTGAGAGAGAGAGACTTACGCAATTCGGATCATTGACCAAACTAGAGAAGTTATTAATATAATCGCACAATTCGTCCAATTCGTCTAGAAGCTTCTTTGATTTATCAGCGTCTAGATTTCTGGCCGTTTCTCTAACACCTGCAATGTAACATTATGTCTTGATGTAATATTCTTAATATAATACAGAGGATATATACTTTTTATGATAGTGGAGTTAAAAGAGAAATTCTGGCTACCAAATTATGTTATCAAATTCGTAAAAAACTTAACTTTGCGTACGGTGAAGCTTTGGAACGATTTACCAGCTACGATGTTCCCGAACAATTACGACATTGGGGCCTTCAAGAAAAGAGCGTATATGTCCCTGAAAGGCCGGCAAAGCACTTGTAACTCTAGTGTTGCAAGTGTTTATGGGCGGTGGTGACCATTTAACATCAGGTGGCCCACCTGCTCCTTTGCTTGCCCTACCATAAAAAAAAAACTTCTTAAAAACCTTACCTTTAACAAGTGTTGGTAGTTCGCTCTCCATGTTACATGCGATGCGGTGGACATCATCAATATTTTCTTTGGAAGGATCTGTGAAATCAAATATCAAATCAAACCCGGAACTAAGGAATATAATGTATTTTCAGCATTGATAAATAACGATATGATGATGTCAATTTACATGCATACATGTTGATGCTAGTTTTGTTATATTTATTTATGGTGTAATGCCTAATTTATGTTTCTGATTTTATATTTTTGAATGAACGACATCCGACAGATTAAAATATGCCACAATTTTCACGAATGCATCCCGGGTAGTTTCGGAGCGACGTTTTAAATCAAAACATTAGATACCAGGAGAGCAGACGTTTAAGGGAGATTGCAAGTCCTCCCTGCGTTTGTGTGCAATGGTGTATATACACAGATGCAATGTAACTTCATATGTAGAGCCTTTGCACGCGGCTTCTCGTATTGATTTTGTTTATTGTACATTTTCTCACTAGATACGTTGTTGCATGAAAAGTGAATGTTTTCTAATATTACAAATGCAAACGTAAGTCTGTCTATTATGCTTTTATAAATAACCTAACCTGCTGTACTTAAATTACTCAGCTTTGTTCAGAAAAGGACATACGATTGTAAATAAAAAAAAAATTCAAGAGCTGATATTCATAAATACTATTTCTATTGCTGTAAACATTAAATATTCAGCAAATAAAACAACAACATAACAAATAACTTTGCTATATATAAAGAGAAACGAGATAGCTAGCATACACAAGCCAAGCCACGCCCCTTGTTTACAAAATTGTCCCGTAACTCAAAACATTGTACCAGGGTGCTATAAGTGGGAAGAGCTTTAGCGACGCCTGGTTGATATTGTTTACATACTGTTCGGAAATTCAAAACAATGTACCAGGTCCTTATAATTTACTGGAGATGTAGTATGAGTAATTGCTGAAGTTAAGCTGAAAGTGATTTGAAAGAAACTCGTCTAACAAAATGTTATCTCTCTGAACAGCCCTAATTAAAGTCAATTAGTGTTTTTTAAAGCATTAAATAACCATTAATTTAAACATGTTTTATGTAAAAATGCCCATTAAATATGTATAAGATATATCGATATGTGTTATGCAATCAAAAACAGTACTAAAATTACAATTTCGATATACTTAGCTTGAATGTAAAGTGATATCCTGTCCTAGACACTTGTAGCATAAGAATATCAATGATCGTGACATAATATAAAACTTACGATGTTAAATTACCTAAAAAAATTCATCCTTTTGGGAGTTGCGATTTCATATATGGATGATATTATGTTTTTATTTATTTAGATATTATTTTATTTATTTAGATATAACAAGCAAAGGAGAAGGTGGGCCACCTGATGTTAAGTGCTCACTTAAAACGTCTAGTTTTTTTTTATGACAGAGTCAACCTTTGCTAATATTAAGTGGTCATTAGTCACTTCCACCCTGGTGTAGGTGTTATGGTGTTCAAAATTGTTTTTTAAGGAAATTTAACCGTCTTCAAAATACAAATATTTTATTTTATTTATTTCATCACAAATAGTTATGTGTATTATATATGTAAAATTGGCAGACTTAGACAAAATTTAAATGGGACCATGGGATGATGGGGGACGGCGAATAAGAAAAGAATTATTAAATCGGTTCATCCCGTAGTAAGTAGGCTATGAGGTAACAAATACACAAAAATACAGTCGAGTAAATACATGATAAGCTACTCCTTTTTCTCGAAAATACACCTTTAAGCTAAATTATATATATTTAAAATTATAAAAAATTGCAGAATTGTTCGAGCGGTTTTCGAGTTTTACGCTTAGCAACAAAATTATAAGATCCATTTTTATATTTAACTAAATTTATTTTAAATAAAACTATTCTAACTGTTAAGTTATTTATTTGTAAACATAAGCTTTCCCACCCCTTCCATACCCTGGAGAAAGTCATAACAATCTACCAGGTTGTCATAAAGTAAAGAAGTTTGAACTGAGCGATGAAGATCAATGTCCGAGTGAGTTGTGTTTGTTTATATAACTTTCTCAGAAATCAAAACAATATACCCGGATCGCATCATTACATAGGAATTCATTTTAAATTAAATCAATAAGATTATTTTTCATATCGCTGTTGTTATTGACATATTTCAACCGACTGACAAAAAGGAGGCTATCAATACGACTATACTATGTATGTTTTTTACCTCTACTTGAAAGCTGGTGCCTAAAATATAGTTCCATTTAAATATAGTCCAGATTTGACAATTTGGTGTCGTTCACTTTGTTGTCATAAATAATTATTATTTTATAAAAATTTATTGTCTTATATACTTAGTCTGGCCATAAATACTGTTACACTTAATTATAAAAAAATATTACATTTGAATTTCGAATCTGT
>NC_052129.1:427203-478954 GCF_012273895.1 Zerene cesonia | reverse complement strand
TTATTTGCAGTTAACAATTTTCTTTTTTCTTTATTACAATATTTATGGCAAGACTAGGTATAAAATTCTCGTGTCACACATGTTAGTTACTTTAATCCTCCTAAACGGGTGGACAGATCAAATAAATTTAATTATAACCCTAAATAATAAGAATAAGGCAGAACAGCGTTTGCCGGGTCAGCGGGTTTCATATAAAAAAAAATAACAGAATAGATATAAGACCGAATAAATAATGTATAAGGCGTGCCCGGGCACGACTTCATTAGGAGGTATTTCTGCGTATAATATTATATTTTCTGAGTATTATATTTTCTTTTCATCATCATCATCAGCCCATATACGTTCCCACTGCTGGGACACAGGCCTCCTATGAGGGTTCAGGCCATAATCCACCACGCTGGCCAAGTGCGGGTAGGCAGATGTCACATGTCGTCGGACTTTTGATTCTTGGACATGCCGGTTTCTTCACGATGTTTTCCTTCACCGTTTTAAGCAGTGGTGATGTTATCCACATGTGCAGATAAATTGAAAAATCAATTTATTTCCTGCACGCTCGAACCCCGACTTATCGATTTTTGAAGTCCGAGGTTCTCACCACTGAGCCGCCACTGCTTAATTTATCTTTTCAATGTATAAATAATAAAAGAAACATTTTACCTGATAACAAAACCACAGTTTTCACGGAGAATGAATTCATGCGGTTCAATCTCTTGCCAAAGGTCTGTGGAGTCTCGGACAGGATTTCACCTTTCTGAAAGAAAGTGATAGCTTATTCTTCATGATATTTTCACAAAATATAAACAAAACGCAAGAGAAGGGAATAACGCTGACAACTGACAGTTATTTAGTTACGGTTGAAGACATTTATTACTCTAAAGATTACATTTTAATCACTCACAGATAAACACAATTATTTACATCATATTTCCTCGCTTAGCGTTATAAGTACGCCTAACAAAAGAAACAAAAAAAAATAACAACAAATTGAGGGTAGTTTCTACTTCTCATAAAGAAAAAAATAACCCAGCAACATTGTAAAGACGGATTTATAAGACTTGTGTCCTAGCTGAAAAGAATCTAAAGATGAGTTATTCATTGGATATAAATGATGAACTTTTATTTTTATTCATTTTTTTTAATCACACTAATATTATAAATGTGAAAATTTGTTGGTTTGAATGTTTGTCCGTTAATCACACTGAAACTACTGAACGGATTTTGATTGGATTTGGTTTGCAGACAGGGTATGAGCCGACTTGGGTGATAGGATACTTTTTATCTCGATGAAATGCGCCCTTGGAATACAATAGGGAGTTCAATTTTTTTTTTATTTAACAGTTATTTAAGGGAACGTCAATCAGAAAAGTCGAAATAAATGTCAGGTGAAATAATGACGTTTTGTCAGCGTCTACTTTAACTGAATGACAAACGTGATTTTAAGAATTAAATACAATTAGTAGCTACTGGAGACAAACAAACAAAATAAGTGTCTATAGCTTGTAATACCACATAAGGTAATTGATGGATTGCAAGAGCTAATACACGCACACATTTATATAATCAACGGTGTCGGCTCTATCGGTACACAGGGCTGAACGCACACATGCGAACATATAATGGCTCAGACACAATAATATGCGAATTACTAAAATTCTAATTGACTCTGTTAATAAAATCGAACCTTTAGATAAAAGCATAAACACCTAAGATGCAGGGGATTTTCGACCGATACTGTAAGTAAATGTTTGTAAACATTACTTACAAAAAAAAAATTGAGAAGTTTTTGAAAGAATAGAAAAAATTTGATCACGAGGCAGGATTCGAACCTGCGTTTCTTGCCTAACCGTAGCAACGCCTAGTCTCTCGGCCACTCGTGATCCTGCCACAGTAATCGAATTTCTTCTACTCTTTCGGTTTCATGTGCCTAAGGGGCACCTCACGCCATCTATTGAGATGATTAAGAACCATCACAACCAATACGAAACATTATTTCAATGATTACAATATTGTATAGATGGAACGCTATTTAAATTCTATTCTTTCAAAAATTTCTCATTTATAAAGCATTTCAATGCTATAAAACTAAAAAAAAAAAAAAAAAAAATTAATAAATAAATAAATAGTTTTCATGGTGGGCACACTTACAAATGCTTGCTGTGAGTTGGTAGTTCTTGTGGTGGTGACCATCTCGTGAACGGTGACGATTTTCGTGCCTCCGCTCGCGTTTCGTCCTGAAACGATAAATTTATTATAATAGAAAAAGGATTCCATAATTTAGTCCTTTTAAATAGAATGGGGAGATACCGTCTGCTTCAAATAGACTATTAACGTATATATGCACTAGCTGCGCCGCGCAGTTTCACCCGCGAAAGTCCATATCCCATAGGAATATCGGGATAAAAAGTTGCCTATATGTTATTCCAGTTGTCCAGCTATCTACGTACCAAATTTCATTGCAATCGGTTCAGTAGTTTTTGCGTGACAGAGCAACAAACACACACACATCTTTACAAACTTTCGCATTTGTAATATTAGTAGGATAGGATTAATAACGATGTAACTGTGAAACTGTTTCAGTATCCATCGCTACTTATATATTAGTTCCAGAAGGTTATTCTTTTATACCATAATTGTATGCGCAATTGAATTTACATTACCTTGTTCGACGGATATGATCCGGCTCGGACCAACAAACGACTGTTCGACGACTTTGTTGGGAACAACGTTTTGTATGATGGTTCCTCTGAAACGATAAGAAAAGTATTTAAAAGATATGTTATTGATATAGTTAAATTTAATCGGCTGAGTGGCTACTGTGGTACACTGAGTGTGGCCAGTCCGTCTCGGATTTGACCGATTTTTCTCTACAGCATTCCAAAAAACATAGATCAGAGTCGTTACAATGGGCTTTCGTCCACAGAATGATCCATATAACCAATTATTTATCCTAGATCTCCTCTTACCTGGATATTTCCACATTGTCTTCGCACATGGCTTCCCCTTGTGTGTAAGTGACATTGTATGGAGCAGCAAGTCTCTTCTTGATAATGTCGATATAACCCTGCAGAATGTCCCTGATTCTCATGGCATCGTTTGTTTTCACGGCGTATTCTTTTTCACTGAAATATTGTGTTTATGATATAATACAATTTAGAAGAAACTTGTTATTTAATTTAAAAATAGATATATGGCTATATCGTATACACTACGTTCGAGATGAAGAAAAGCCTATCTCCTGAAATCTGAACGCCTATAAATTAATAACAACAATAAAAGATTGTGGACCATTACAAACAAGCTAAGAAAAAAATCCTCTTTTTCATATTGTATACTATTACATAAACACTCAAACACTATAAAAAATTTAAAATATTTGCAGAATCAGGTAACAAAATTTCTTCTCTAAGCATTATAGAAAGCGTCTCTTGCCACTGCACCATTAGGTTGATTACAGGATAACATGTATTTATTATTACCTATAATCTCCAAAATCCAGTGTGAAGGATTCACTCCCAGCTCTATAACTCTTCACCTGAGTGAGAGGCCACACTTGGAGTATTTCCTTTGTCCCTTCGTCCAGCCGCAGAATTGACTCCGAGTTGATGCCCAATAGACGAGGCACCAGCTTCTTTTTGCCTTTTTGTTTTTCCTATAACGATTATTTTGTTGTATTTCTTAAAAACTCATGCTACCTAATTCTAGAATGGTTAAGTTTTAACTTATAAATATATTTGTTAATTGAATTTAGTCGCAGCTACATCTTTTTTAAAGAAGTAAACATAACTTTTCCTTTTTTCTAGTGTTACATCACATTTAATATTATAATGGTAACTAATAATGAGAACCAAGATGCAATTAGTTCATGTAAGTTTTTTTTTTAATGAATAAGCACGTGGTACTTTTTAAGAACGTCAGTTAAAACGATAGTAATAACGTAAAATCTTACCTTAACTAAGAAGAAAGTGACGCCATAAGTAGGCAATTCTCTAGCAGTTTTCGTGTATAGATTCTTAGCCTCCAACGGACTCAAACCGTGGTGCTTTTTGTGCTCCTTGAATATTCTCTTTTCAATTCCCCAGCTCGTGCTGTACTGGACTGGGAGGAATTCTTTTAAGCTGTGAAACAATGATTTTAAGCGATCAGCCATTATAAAAGTTACAATATTTGCTGAAGAAAGCTTTAAGAGTTAATGTCGTTTTAGTTATTATTTTAAGGGGTACATAACAGCTTTCATAATTATTAATTTTTATCATATAATTTCGAATCTATACTAATATTATAAAGCTGAAGAGTTTGTTTAACGGTTTGTTTGAACGCACCAATCTCATAAACAACTGGTCCGATTTGAAAAATTCTTTCAATGCTAGATAGCCCATTTATTCAGAAAGGCTATAAATGTTCCACGGCCGAAGCCGGGGCGGACCATTAGTAACGTAATAAAGAAAATGTAGCACATAGCAAAAACGCAGAAGAAATAGGAAACTTACTTTTCAATAAAACCGGGCTTATGTTTGTCTTCATTGAAGTCTTCGTATTGTATTTGGCATTGGATACCAGCGAACTCAACGGCTGGAAGTGGAAAATTTCAATTAAGTAGCTGCTGTAAATTAAACATTTAGTCTTATAAAAGAATGATGCTTTTTTGTATTCTATTTGTTGTAGAAATAATGGACTTAGATGCTAGACTAAACGACAGCAATGTGTTTTGGTAAGCTTGATCTAAGTTTTTATTTCCAGTCTCTTCTCTTCATTCTTCTCTTAATAATTACTTTAACTTATCCTCAGAATAAGCCTGATGTATCCTTACGCAATCCTTTAACAATAGATGGTTTCCCTCTATCCTCAGTGACTACTTTAACAATACATGGTTTACCTCTATCCTCAGTGACTACTTGACGTCCATCCAAGATGGCATCTCTGGTCTGGACATAAAGCAGGTTGAGCTGCACCGGATCCCTGGAGTCTACATTACGGTCGGAGTAGAACAACCTGCGTTTGAACAGAAGCGTTTCCTTTGGGTCTACGTGTAGTTCTCGTAATGTTTTGTGCTGGTCTAGCCACTGAACTGAAAATGATAATGAGTCACATTTGAGCATTAAATTTATTAGACGAATAAGCTTATTTTAATATGTATTCAACGTATAATTTGTATTATTAAAATTTATAAAAAAAAAAACATTTTCAATTTGTTTTTTTATTAAGTATTCGTATAGGTTCACTTATTTTCTGATGAGTGATAAGTTAATGAGATATTTAATCACATTTTGCATCCAAATTATTCAATAGTAGAATTAAAATTTTACAACTGATTTGATGTTTAAATGAGCTGCAATCTCATTATCATTAGCGATTTGCCGTGAGTCATTACTTAATACCATTAGGTGACTATAATATGTATAGAGTATGGTGACGCATAAACACGTTCGCCCATGAGCCAAATTATGTGACTGATCGAATTTCTGAGATTACCAACCGATATCATCAGTCATATCAACTCATTCACCACCAAACTCTGAATCTTATCCTACTAATGTTATAAATGCGAAAGTTTGTAAGGATTTGTGTGTTTGTTGCTCTTTCACGCAAAAACTACTGAACCAATTGCAATGAAATTTAGTACGTAGATAGCTGGATAACTGGAATAACATATAGGAAAATTTTTATCCCGCTATTCCAACGGGATAAGGACTTACGCGGGTGAAACCGCGGGGCGGAGCTAGGCCTCAATAAACATACCATTATCGTCAGTTTTTAATTTCTTCCTCAATTGTTCCAATTTTGCATCCTTCTCCCGGATTTGCGATTTCTTCTTCAGGGTCAACGTTCCTGTCATGGGCTTCATTTCATCTTCCACCTGGTCTTCACGACACTGGAATGGATTTGTTGTGATATGTTTAAGTTTATTGTATATCACTGTTTGTATAGAAGGACAGCGCATAAATATCCTTTGAATCGACTAGTAATTGATCGATTATTTAATAAGCTTTACAAGTCATTAAAGCTAAAAATGAATATCATTAAACAGTTCTAATTATATAAAGGTAAAAACTAAAACGAGGCTATTAATTTGTCATTGTTTAAAAAAAATCAACGTACCTTTCAATAAATATTTTAAAATTTACAATCTCATGAGAAATTTTGAAAGAATAGAAAAAAAAATGATCACGAGGCGGGATTCGAACGCGTTTAGTCGAATTTTTAATTTTAAAGCATTTCAATGCTGTAAAACCAAAAATTAAATTCACAATCTCAGTTATGATGAAATTATCTATAAATGTATTAAAATTTGGGTCTTTTAGCTTACATTAAAGTGTTGCGTGCTCACATGTCTTCTTATTTTCATATATTTAATAAATACACAACTAGCTTTCAGCCCGCGGTTTCGCCCAATTCGCTCTGTCAATCTCCGTACCAAATTTCATCCAAATCCATTCAATAGTTTAAACGTAAAAAGGGAATAGATAGATTTTCTACGATTAGATTAGATTCTCTATGATCCAATCCTGTTTTTAGACTCATTCAATATGTAACATGAGTTATTATCCAAGTATAGCTGTAAACTTACCAAGCCGTATTCATCGTGATTAGTGATACCTATTTTCTCACAAATAAGCACCATCAGGTCACCAATATTCTTCGATTCGTCGACTTGCATCGTTTTTACGGAACCTGTAAATGCATTAAAGAGGATGACGGATAAAGTGGTAATTACTAAGTACTACATGTATATACATATGCCATGATTTTATATGAAGAATATAAATAATTAATTAGTACAATGAGTATATAAATAAGCCACGACTTATCAAGAAATGAATCATTTTTCTTCTTTGCGAGTTTAATGTACTGTGAATTAGTTCGAATGCTCATCTCAATAGAGATTGTATGTACTTTCAACTCTAATGAGTCAATTAGCCTATAAAGGATAAATATTGTTATTGTTTTATAATATTCTGGGTATTTTTTTTATATTTTATTGTTATGGTATAGTATACTAGCCTCGTTCCTGCGTAGTTACTCTTAAGCTTCCTTCCTCAAAAAACATATAATAAAATCGTTTCATTACGACGTAAAGGAAAGACAAACAAACACAGTTTCACATTTTTCAAGCAAGGGTTATAACTTATAAGAGTCTCAATTATAAATTAGGATCAAAATAGTATCTACTCACCGTCTAGCATCCGAACTCTGAGGTTCCTGACCTTCTCCAGATAGTACAAGGAGTCCCCCTCCCTCAGCATATAGTACTCCAGGGTTCTGTGGTCCTCCAACCATACTCCAGAGCACTCGTTGTCAGCAGAGGTGAGGAAAAAACCGTATTCTGAAAGATTGCGTTTTTTGATATTTGAAATGATGATTTTATTTGACTGTAGGTCACATTGTGATTACTATTATCATATTTTATTAATATTGTAATAATTGTTTTCAAATCCCTCTATTATATTTTCAACCGACTTCTAAAAAGAAAGAGGTTATCAATTCGACTGTTTTTTTTGTGTGTGTTACCTTATACGTAAAAAAATATATTGCTGATTTTAAATAGATTAATGGCTATAAGATTTATTAGACCATTACTCTATAGTCCCGTCTAGATTATAAATCTAGATATATGACAGGTTGTGTGAGTGTTTACTTTTTCAACGCATTAAGACCCTACCACCTACTACTATAATGTTACTTTATATCTTATTTTATAATGGCGACTTTACATGCAGACAGATCAAATCAAATAAGTAATCAATTATTTGAACAAACATAAAATAATAGTTTTGAAATGTCATTACACTATTTTTATAAAACTAGCAAATTTTTAACCAAGAAAATTACTGGAAAGGCATGCTTTAAGAGTATTTAATTATATTATTAATCATTATGACTGGGACTCATGCATGTTTAATTTTCCTGTAGAATAATTTAGGAATGACGAGTTGTTTATAGCGTAATATCCACAAATAAACACAATTCTATTAAAACTTAAATTGTTAGCAGGATATTGTCTACGTATGTTCGAGATAATCTTGGGAACTGGTATTCCGATTTAGGAAATAATGTATACTATATTTACAGGCTTTTATTTGTTATAGCTTTGTATACGTTTTTAAGAGCTTGTTTGTAGAAAAATGGTTTTATTTTTGGTCTACATGGGCAGAGGTTTCTCTTAATAAACCTATGTTACAGAGCGCCATCAACATTTCGCATTGATAATTATTTCATTATTTCATTTAATATTCTCTGTTTTTACCGAAGTTCCCAAAACGAAGTAGGTTTACAATTCGACTTTTCAACCGATTGACGTGATTCAATTATTTTTAAAAGGTAGAAAATTACTTGACTATCGTTCATTTTAGACATTAGAGTGGACTTCTCGGGATGTCGGTGACCCTTTTTGTAGGAAATAATTATTGGCATTACAAAAATTTGTCGCGGGATTCTGAAGCTTATGAAGTTATGAAATAGAGTTCAATTTCGTCTACCAGCCAATCCAGGTATTGTAAAACTTTATTCTTCACCTTTATCCTGATCCAATGTCAGAATCTTCTCTTTCACGATGTGGTCCGCCTGCTGCACGGTGGTCGTTGTATCGAACATGAGAGTCCGTGTGATGGCTCCCTCGTCCACAATTATCTTCAGTGACAGCGGTGCCATATTGCTGAGGAATTGATAATGTATTTTTAACAGAGTTATGTGGACAAGGACTGGGTGAGATTAAAAGATCTTAAAACTTTCAGATACTCAGGCAAATAGGGGGAAATTGTATAGTCACTAATATTTAATGGGTTTCTTTCCACTACAGCATTGCTTATAAACAAATATATTTTCCCTCATTCATCCCCTTTTATTTTGTGTTTTCGACAAAGTTAATACCTTTGCGAACTTTCGCGCATATAATACTAGCTGCGTCCCGCGGTTTCACCCGTCTGTATCCCTAAGGAATATCGGGATAAAAAGTTGTCTATGTGTTACTCCAGTTGTCCAGCTATCCACGTACCAATTTTCATTACAATTGGTTCAGTAGTTTTCATGTGAAAGAGTAATAAACATACTGCGTTATAAACTTTCGCATTATGATATTCGTAGGATTAGTAGGTTATAGGTAGAATTCCATTACATCAAATATTAGTTTCCGCACTCATCCCCACCTACAATACTTGCTAATATGCCATTCATATAGCATTTAGCACTTGCTTTATGAGAATGTTGCAAGTGTGATCTTGACCTAATTTGACTACCTTTAAAACAAACATAGTCCCAGATATCATTTAAATCTTATCATTTTAATTTTCTCATAGTACAACCATTTAGGTATTTTTATTGAGAATTTCATCAAAATCGGTGCTGCAAAACAGTTACAAATGCACAAACATAAATTCGAATTAATAAAATTAGTGTGGCTAATGATTTAATCACTGCACCAAAAAGGCTTCCTAGGCTTCTTATATAATTATATCTGAAGACAGATTAGTATATAACAAATTTCTACTAGTTTTTCGCTCGCGGTTTTTTCCATCGTAGTCAAACAAATTTTTGTGGAAATAAAACGTTTAAAAGCTCTAAAAACCTATATTACCCTCTAGCCACCTAACTACCTCCAGACAAAAAATATCAAAAAAATCGTTACGTTGCGTCGTGAAAGAGGCAAACAAATAAATTATAAATAGCCAGACACATTTTTGAATTAAAGTAATTAGCTATAATAAAACCTTATCTATTGTTAAACTAACGAAATCTTATAATACAGAGACAATGTTATAGATAATTTCCTCAAATAATTTCCTCAAATTATTATCGAATAACTAGCTGCGCCCGCGGTTGCACCCGCGCAAATCCCGTAGGAATATCGGGATAAAAAGTTGCCTATGTGTTATTCCAGTTGTCCAGCTGTCTACGTACAAAATTTCATTGCAATCGATTCAGTAGTTTTTATGTGAAAGAGAAACAAACACACACCCATCCTTACAAACTTTCGCATTTATAATATCAGCAGGAAGGATTTAGTAGGATTTGTTTCATAATTATTTTTCCTCTTGATTCATTTTATAAATATTAAGTGTAATATTTTGTAAATCATATAAATATAATAACATCTTTACTTACAATAATATAAGGCGTAAGTGTGTTTGTTTGACCACACTAATCTAAGGAACTACTGGACCAATTTCAAAAGTACTTTCACCATTTGGATATGTAGATACCTGATCTCTGAGTATTATAGGCTATATTATATACAAAAACGCTCCAGCAAAATAAATAAATAATTTTTATACAACGTTATTTATTGTAACTATTATAGAAACTAACTAACTGCTAAGATCTTTTTATTAATTCTCAAACAAACTTACAACTACATACAGAATCTGCGTCAACCCACTGAATTTAATAAATAAATAATTCAATAACAATAAAAAACTAATAGTCATAACACTTCGGGCCTTAAATACATTTTTAACCGATATAAAACACGATTTAAACACAAAAACATCGAATGTTTGATAACAAATTCCACGCACTGCAGGTATTCCGAATCTGGACAAACAACTGGTCCTTGTATAACGAGTTTACACATTAAATCAAGTTTTAAATCCGTCAAATATATATAAATATAAATAAAAATTCCACAAACCTGTCCGTGCGTCCACACTATATCACTAATTATAACGTTATGCGCCTTTGTCCTGTTTGTTCATTGACTCATCGTGATAAATTTATATTATCGTAATGTTTGCCTTATAGTGAACTGACTTTTAAAATATCAGGACGGATTTACTGTCCAGTGGGATGTCCTTTATGGTGCAGGAGGTTAACCGAGTGCTAAAGGGAGGGTAATGTTTTTTGGGATGTCAGAAATTTTTGTGATTTTTGATTTTGAGGGTAAGAAAATATTTTTGAATTCAACTGTATTTATTGTTATTATTTCTTGCCATAATCTATTCTATATACCTCCCACAGTTAATATGAAACTATGTTAGGTTATACTTCGAGTTTTAATTTATTTTTAAATATTTTAATGTTTAATTAAAAGTAAGTACAAGGAAATTGTGACCTAAGTTAGAATGCAACACAAGTAACAAGGAACAAGCACGTTTAAGCTACCTTCATTCACTTGGCACTGCTTATTTAATTATAAATAAAATAGTATAAATGTAGATAATACATATAGTGTTTGGCTCATCTTTATTTCAATGAAAGTTTCTTGGAATCTGTGCAGCCGGTTTAAAGGTATGTGTATACAAATGTATATTTCTCTTGGTTCGTTTCATTTGAAGTATTCACGTGAGAAAAGGCGTACAGGTATAGAAACAGTATAGGAAGAAGATATTTTAGGAAGTGGCCAAAGAAATAGAATGAATCATTTATTGTTAGTAAGAATTCCGATGTGTTGTTTTTATACGTCTCATTGGTGTGACGTCACTGACTCACGTTGAGTATCGCGCATTCGATACAGCGTTTGCACATATAATGCTTATTAAATTTAAAGTGTCATATACGGAGGGCGTAAGTGCAATATTGTTCGTTGACCTTAGCTGGTTTGGTGTCTGAGTACGAAAAATGGAGTCGTTTTTTACATTTTTTATACCTTTTGTGGCGTTTAGTCATGGCGATATAGTGGGTACTTTGTCCCTTAGAGGGCATGCAACTGGTGTGTTAGATTTAATGCATTTTTCTAATGTTTGTATTTTAATAATATATAAGTAAGTATCTAATTAATATTAATAAATATTCAGGAATGATTATTGAGATCTCATTGCATCTATCTGTTTGTTTATTCTTGCTACAAATCTATTCAATATCTATTTTTCCTGATATTATATGGAGTAAGTGAAGAAATAAAAAGTCCAAATATATTTATTCTTTACTAGCTGTAGCCCGCGGGTTCACTCCTATGTTTATATTATTCTTTAATATACAGAATATATCGACACTAAGAATTTCTTAACGACATTTAGTCAAGGAGCCAATCATTAAATGATGCTAATAAATCACAGCTATCACTCGGACTATAAAGTTGATTCATTCTTCGTGACGATAGAACGACTTTCTTATCTCTATAATGACAATATTCTTAAATAAACCTCTTCAAATGATTTATCACTATCTACATAAAATATTATCCTGCAAGGAATATAAATGTGTTTTAATGCTTCCTGTTTCATTAATTAATTGTTTTATAACACAGTTATATAAATTATGACAACAACCTAGGGGCCACCCGTAAATTACGTCACAGGAAATTTGGTCTTTTATGACCCCTACTCGTCACAGCCTGTCACATTTTAAGAAGACCCTCCCCTGATGTGACGTCACAGATTGTAAATTTTAAGAAGGTAGTTTAAAAAATCTAAGCGAAAAAAGCGTTTCAGGTTGTTAGATCAAGTTCGTTAATTTTAAATGTCGAATCAAAAAACATATTATTAACCGTATCATGTGACGTCACAAAGGTTTGACCCCTTGTCACACTATGTCACATTTCGGTGATACCCTACCCCCCCTTAATGCGTGGCGTAATTTATGGATGACCCCCTAATTTCAATATTAGCTGACCTTGCAAATACTGTTCTGCCTTTCTCTTATCATTAAGGAGTATGAAAAAATAGATGTTTGCCGATTCTCAGACGTACTCCTCCATACACACAAAACTTCATGAAAATCGGTCCAGCCGTTTAGGTGGTGTATGGTAACTTACAATGTGTGTGTATGTCTATATTTAGTATAACATAATAATATAGGCTGGTGATATTTCAATTAAACTTATTAATATTAATTCTTAACACAAATTTATTTAAAATATAAGCTGATGCTGCTCACTTCGTCCGCGTGAACTTTGCACAGTAACAGGTGGAGTGTTTCAATTACATTAGGTAGTATTGTGGTAACTTTAATGATCAAAGGCCGGCAACACATTCGCGATGCCCCTAACATTGCAAGTGCATATGAGCGGGCGTCACTTTCCATCAGGTGACCCGCCTGCTCGTTTGCCTGCTAGGCGATAAAAATATGCTAACATAACATGTTCCAAATCTCGATTATTATATGTGGACAGAAAATGCCCATCAGACTGAACAATGTTTGCTATGACCTCAGTCCTAAACATGTTATAGTGTAGTTGGACTGTTGTAGTTTTATGCTATGCTATACATTCCAGATGCTACAAATTAATACTCTCTGCAGAAAATGCTCATCACGCGTAAGAATTCTTGTGCTAGCACTTTTTATTTCCCTTAAAGTTTAGGGGATCTTGCGTCTCCCATCCGGAGTCGCGTTTGTAAACGGGTTGCCGACTTTAAAATAGGATAAAGAAAGGATAGATGATGGAAATAGAGATGAGAACTGGCAAGGGTAAGGAAAAGGATACGATCCTCCAGCTCTCCTGCTCTCCGAACGAAACTGCCCCTGCTAATGTTTATAGTCGGTGCCTGTTGTTAACCATCAGGCGATTAATTAATCCTTTACCAACAAACTCATAAATAAACAAACCATTTCAGAAAATGGTTAATTCTAAGTCATTGTATACCATAGATCGATGCGCATATGTTAATCCGTTTCGGTTCAGTGACGCATTATGATTTCATTTCAATATGACGTCGATAGCGTCACTCAGAACATAAACAAACGACTGTTACAACAACTGCAGCATTATATTGATTTAGCATTTTAAAGTACATTACTAGCGGTTCGCCCCGGCTTCGCCCGTGGTACTTATAGCCTATAGCCTTTCTCAATAAATGGGCTATCTAACATTGAAATAATTTTTCAAATCGGACCAGTAGTTCTTGAGATTAGTGCGTTCAAACAAAGAAAGAAACAAACTCTACAACTTTATAATGTTAGTATAGATTCCATCAGATATAAATATCAGATATAGATATAAATATCTATCTATAATTTATAGAAATGTAATCAGAGGGAAATAAAATAAATGACCGAATTTGAGTTTAACTTGGAATTTGAGTTTTACAGTTCCGGTTTATGTCATGAATCAATGATTTTCTCATTTCTCGCAAATGACTCAACACTCGTGTGATAGTGTAAACACTCTTCAAAGACGATAGTCACCATAACATTAAATATATGTATATATTTGATGTTACATAAGAACTAACTGATTCATAATCTATCTATAGGTTAATGTATTAACTTATTATATATTATATATTACATTATATGAATGCGCTAATCTCTAACTACTGGGCCGAATTGGATGTATTTTGGTAAAGGACGTAGGATAGCTATCAAATGAAGTCCTGCGGGAACGGAAACTATGTGGGGAAAAACCTGGCAATGCCTATCTTTTCATTTTGAGATAGGTAGTCTCTCAGAAGGATTTCATATAAGGTGTTTCAAATGAACACCCTAATTTACCTTCATCGTAATTAAAAAAAAATAAAACAACAAAATAAATAATATTTTTTTTATTTTAATACGAATGATTATTAACACTTATGAAAACTTTGCTTTGGTATAAATAGTGTAACGGACCTCAACGCTATATAACTGAATGATAATCGACTCTTAATGATATTTTATTTCGTTTGTCTGTCACATCGAAGCCCGATACTTGTAGAACTAGACGTATTTTCTTTAATGGCGGATCATATGTTTACGTTCACTTTTTCTTGCGGGCCTGAAACAAAAAACGCATGTTTATTGTTTATTTATTTAATAAAAAATTAATGTAGTGCAATCTTTAATATACACGTTCGAATATAAATCTGTCTGTCGGTCAGTGCCTTTTTTATTCCTAAACCACTGAACAAATTTGTGTGAAATTTAGTATAAAGATATTTTGTGATATAGGTTAGCTTTTATCTTACAAATTTTATTCAGGAACGGGAATTGTGGAGGAAAAAATCCCAGGTTGTCATCTTTCCCTTGACTATGTGAGCTAAGCCATAAATGGAAAGCAGTACAGTTATATTTTCATAGCATAAAAATGATTTAGAAGTGTTTTGAATAGTGTGTGAATTAATCGACACTGTAATGAACAAAATGTCGACTAAGAAGCAAAGCTAATAGATATGCTTTTGGTATCAACTTAATAACCTAAAAATATATTTTCTGTATACATACAGTCATTGCTACATAAAATTTCTATTGGGTGATAGTCACCCCTAAATGGTCGACCGTCTGAAATCTCGACAATAAATTCAAATGTAACTAACCACTTCCTTCTTCTCCGTAGACACGCACACGGAGCGCACCCTGAAGGGGTCCACGTAGGTGCAGGTGCAGGTCTGCACCGAGCTGTACTGCAGCATGCGGTTGGTGATGGAGGCAGCCGCCGTCTGGAGGTACTGCTTGCGCTGCGCTGGGTTCAGCTCGCGGAAGCTCGTCGTGGAGAAGACGAAACCATCGGTCTGTGAACGGTCCACGATTTTAGCAAAAAGATTGAAGTACGACAGTTTCAAGAAAAAAGGTGAATAAAACATTAAAACAATAAAACATAAAATGACAGGGACTTAAGAAAAATAATTTTTATCTATTAAAATATTAAATTTTTCCTCTAAATGAGGATTGTATCAAAAAGACTGCAAAAAATGTAGAAGAGACTTGACAAGAAATATAGATATACTTACATCCTGAGCCATGTTGATGCAGCCGTCATTGACCCCGATGTCCATCTTAGCTCTCAGAGCTTCCGTGTCCTTCTGCTTTTTGTCTCCCAACACCAACACGGCATTTTCGGAGAATCCTGTTACAGATGTGATTGATGAGCATGTTATGTTAATCATCTCAATAGATAAAACGCAAAGGTGACCGACTGAATGATCTATCAACGTATAACCCAAACTACTGGACTTATTGGGCTGAAATTTTGCATACAGATAGCCACTATGTAGGCATCCGCTACTAAAGAATTTTGATAAATTCTGTCCTTAAGTGGATATAATTGGGGACGAAAGATTGTACCCTAAAAATGTATTTAGACTGCATAGAAAGTTTATTTGTTGTGGGCAACAGCTACCATAATTATAATGTTAAAGATAGGGTTTTAATTACTCTAGTAAGAAGTATTAACAAGGGTTTCTGAATGAATGTAATGTATGATAACTTACCAACGACAGGTTTGCCACCGATCGGCGCTAACTTGGCTGTCTCGGTTATGACAGACACACTGTATGCGTTGTTGTCCATCCAGATGTCGTAAGACAGTGTACGTAGGCCTTCAACCTGAAACCGATCATGGTTTTGATTATTTTGAATATGAGAAACATTTATTACGATCAATAAAGAGTTATTTCAAAACTTATTTAAATTTAAAGAATTACCTAATCTTGTAGGTATAATAAACTGGTGAAGAGAAATGTTATTGCTTTTTTTTTAAACAAAAATCTATACCGCTTTCAAATTGTGAGATCTAGACAAAATTGAAATGGAAAGCATCAGCTTTCAAATAAAAAAACTTATCAAAATCGGTACACTCGGGCGCTTTTTTTTTTGAAGTTTGTACATTTTGATGTTTGTTAACTTACCAAGAAGAACTGAGGTTCACAAGTGGTACCAACGGAGCTGATGAGATGCTTCACAGCGCCAGGTCGCAGCGGCAGCTCCGTGATGGAAGCGTATCCGGCCATGATGTTTGTGGCGCCTGCAAACGGTATTGTAATACATTATGGGAAAGAAAGAGTAGAAAGGGACTGTAGAGAGATGATCCTGTTTTACTTAAGGAAAAATGCTTCCAAGGTTTTAACGCCTTTTTCATGCGCTTTCAAATGACAGGATCGTTGAAGTCAGTTTAATTTTGTAAAGTACTACTCGTTTCAATTGTGTACCTCAATTGTGTACCTGCTTCCAAGATAATTATAATAAATGACCAGAACTCACCAACATTGATCTTGATGTATTCAATGATGTCCATAACGATGTCTTCGACCCTGTCGATGCTGGGGACACCGGTCCTGACGCGCTCGAACACGTTGTAGCGACTCTCGTCATCAAACACCACCTTGGCGTTCTTCAGTTTCACTGGAGACAGATTGAGGATCATTATTTGCTATAAGAGTGACCACAGGAACTAATATGACGCACGCACACACAGAGGCAACGAATCAGCGGTCTCGGCCAGCTCTGTCGGTACACAGGGCCGCACGCACACGCACACATTACATGCTTAAGTGTTGTGATGATCAGATATAAGAAAAGGCGACTAATAATCTAGTGTTGTACGAAACACATAAATTTTTATTTAATTACTATGTTAAATATATCATGGCTGATTCGATTGTTCAAATATCAGACAGACAGGCAGACAGCGAAGTCTCGTAATAGGATCTCATTATACTCTTTGGGCACGGAAGGCACATTTGGAAATGTAATATTAATATTCTCAAAGAGACGTTGCATTTGTATAATACTCACAATCAGTATCGTACAGGATCGGGTAGGGGTACTTGGAGGTAAGACCGACGAGGTACACCTTGATGTCGGAGATGCGCTTGCTCTTGAGTGCGTCAATCACTTGTGACACTAGAGGCACTATCAGCTCCTTGTAGTTTTGTTCGTTGGCCTGGAAGTAATGGTTGGTTTCAGTTTTACGCTACTTATTATTTATAATGATGGTTGTGGCATAATTGTGAACATTATTCTTGGACATCATGTCAGTAATTGTTATTTTAACGTTTATTTATGATCATTTGAAAGTGTACAGCAAATTTGATTTTTAAACTCAAACTTAACTCAATCACTCGCACGGCAAGCTAAAATTATAATTGACAAATAATGGACAATATTAAGAGTCGGGTCAATTTATTTTCCTTAATTAAGCAGTGCACTGGATGTGCTCTGCAAGTTTATCAGCCAGTTAAACGACAAATGCCTGAAAATTGCGTCAATATAGGTAACAAGAAAACCAGCCTTAAGAAAATGTCCTGAGCCTCACCTTGGTGACCTCGACGGACACGATGACGTCGGCCTGCTTGGCCGGCAGGCGGAACTCGTAGACCTCGCCGAGGTCGCGCGGGCGGTCGGCGTCCAGGCAGCGCACGCAGCGCGCGGGCAGCGCGGCGGGCAGCAGGCCGGTCAGCGCCAGCGCCGCGTAGCCGCGCGCCAGGTCGCACGCCTGCTGCAGCGCCGCCTCGTCGTCGCCGCTCGCCGCGTGGATGCAGGCTTGCCTGCCACAACCAATTTATCTTTTGTAATGCTTCTTAGCTGCTGGTGATTGGGTAATCTGCCACTCGAGTGCTCGCAGAAGAAGTTCAATTGAATTGGACGAGTGGAAACATCGTTTATTTAAAAACTGGTTTAGGCTTAAATTTAATTTTTAGTTTTATAGCATTGAAATGCTTTATAAATGAGAAATTTTGAACGAATAGAAAAAATTTGATCCTGCCTCGTGATCAAATTTTTTCTATTCTTTCAAAATTTCTCATGGTTTAGGCTTATTTAGAGATAGATTAGATGCGTATGGTTCACTAGATTTCGATTTCTTAATTGTTCTTTGATAGCTAATTGTACAGATAGTTTAGTTGTTTTCAAGTGTAATTTTAGGTATTCGATTTCAGTAAATCTGATCGACTCTCACAACGTAGTGGATTTTTATTTATTTTCCCATGATTTTCTACGTGTATACGTTTTATAGTCACCTGAAAGGCGCAATATCCAGGAACAAGGACAGAGGTCTGAGCGACGAGGTGCCTCCGAAGACGGCCTCGCAGGCGGGCGGGAGCGCCGCGTGCAGCTGGTGGTGCGAGTGCTCCGGCGTCTTCACCGCGGGGCAGCTGCCGGCGAGGCGGTACGCATTGCCGAACTCACTCTCTGATTGCGAGATCTGAAGATTATGGGTAATTAATGCGTGTAAATGGTGCGGTGAAATTGACAGTATTGGATCTATAACGGATCTCGGACGGAAGTAAAGTTGCTCGGCAAAAATGAAAAAAAAAAGATTTTTAGACAATAATTTTATTATTTCATTTTTTTAGACAATAATTTTGTTATATTGCTTTCTTTATGCCTATGCATAAGTTATATATAAATTAACTTGGAGTTTATGAGCCGTTATATAATTCATCATAAAATTTATGTAAAGTTATATTTTTCAAGTGCACTTTTTAATTTTTGTTATCAAACTTAATGCAACAACGCACAATAGTAGTATATCCAAAAAAGACTACTAACCTTTCCATTGGGTAGTCTGAAATCGTCGTAAGGTTCATTGTTGCCGTCTCCAAGAAGACCGCGCAGTTTGCCGAGGTAGAAACCAGAAACTTCGATGTAGCAGACCTGTAAGGTAGCATTAATATATTATTTATTTCACTTTACAACTTTTACATTTTGTAAATCCGATATCCATTTCCCCTTAGGGACAAACTATTCATTCATGCTCTTCTTTGTTGTTTTTAATGTACTTAATATTAAATACCATTACACTTAACATTAAAAATATTTAATTCTATATCTTAAGATTCTGCATCAGATTTTATAAAATTCTTTTGTTAATATTTATATTTAAAAGGTAATCTTTTTAAACATTCTAAAATTTGCAATCCTGAGTTGTGGAAGGTACTAAGAATTGTGAGAATATGAAAGATTTAAAGCGATATTGGTTTAATTACCTCAAGTTTGCTAGTACAGAAAGCCATGACGCCATAAAGTGAACCGAGACCGATGCGGCCATTGGCTTGGCGGAAGGCGAAAGATTCCTTTTCGACGATCGGGTAGCCGTGGTTGGCTCCGTTGATAGATGCCTGTGAGGAAAGAATATCATTAATATTATTAGCTATTGTACATGATAATAAATGATACATTTATATATATAAAGGTGATAGATTACTTTTACTAAACAAATTGGGGAAAAATCAATTTGGTGATTGATTAATATAAGGTCATATTTCATGCAAGTATAATATATTGTAAACACATGTTTCACATTGCAATATATCACAGTGTTGAAAATGACCACTCAGTAATAGATGGATTTAATAATTAAAAATTGAAGTTTCTAAATGAAAAAGTTTTATTTTTCATACCTGTCCATTCTCCTTCAGCTCAATAATAGCTCCGCTCCTGTCTTCCAAGATCAGCGACTTGGGGTTGCCGTGCTGCAGCTGCATCATCAGCGTGAAGTTCCTGTCGACGTGGTCGTGTGCGAGCACGTAGCGGCACGAGCCGGGGAAGGTCAGGTGACGCCCGTCGAACGTGAAGATGTGCTGCCCGTTCACGATTACAGCTCGCACTGAAGAAGATCGCGTATTAGATACAATTCATGAGTTAGGGGTAGAAAGATTCCATTATGGAAAGAACTATAATTGTGAAGGAGGTTCAGTTGGCGGAAGTTTAGTTGTAAACTGTTCATACCTCCAGGCAGAATACTTTTCGTATACTATGCAGCATTTTCTGTTAAACATAGTTAAGTAAACTATTCTTATTAAGGCAAAGGTTGAACGTTATAATCTTCAATTGAACATCATGCGTAAAACAAAAAACCGTATCAAGAAACAATATTCTAGTATCGCATTTTGCAACAGAAATGACTTCTGTTGCAAAGACAACTTACTCTTAGCTGGTACTTCATCCAATGGGTTGAGACTGCGTGGTCTGTAGGCCTTGATCAAGCTTAATGGGTTAGGGATGTCTCCCTGAATGAGTTGCGAGATAAAGCTCATTCCAGCTGAACCACCGAAGTACGGCGCTCCGAATGATTGTGGGCCAGAAAGCGATGGCTAAAATATAAAAAGAGTTCAAAATGCATGTAGCTCGTAGGATATTTAAATTTTGGAACGAAATAGATATAAGATAACGAGAAAACAATTTAGATAATTATGTTCTTTCACTACATTAAAATCTTTTTATTTGGTACAATTGGATGTAATGTCTGTACATCTATTTTAAAATTACGTCTTATTATTTTGCCATGTTGAAACACAAACTTACCATAACAAGGGCAGGGATTGAGCTAAATCCAAGTTCGTTCAGATTTTTCTTCACGAACTGCACCAAAGATGTGGCAGCTGCTACCAATTTCTCGTAAACCACCTTAAGCTCTTTCTTTTCATCCATTTTCTCTTGGCGCAGTTTCTTCTGAATGTAGTTGAATAGCACGTCGGAGAAGCTCTGCAGCTCTTCGGTCGGGAGGAATCCTCGGATGGATTGTTGACCTTCTTGTAAGATGGCTAGCACTTGTTCTGGGACGGCTAATTCTTGCCACTGTGGATTTAAAATTGATATTAAATTAAATACACTGCGATATTTCTGGTAGGGAATATGAACTTACACCTGCGTGAAGTGCGTCAATAGCTGATGATGAATTTGTTAAAATGAGGTTATAAAATAATCAGGTAGTTTATATATGTTGTAAAATAAAAATGATAAGAACCTTCTCCTTGATCATAGAGATGAGTGGCATTTCCTTGATTTGTTGCGAGATTTCTGAGAACAGTTGCGATGAGCGTTCCCGGAATTCCTTCATTTGAGAAACGATGATACGGACAACGTCTGCAATACGAAGAATACAAATAGTTTGAAATTTGTTCAGTTAAAGCTAATTTAGTCTAGTTATAAAAGACAAATTCTATCAATAAAAACTTTTCCTGTTTTACGAGTTACTTTAAGAACAATAAGTTACACGCTATAAGTGACTCTATTAGACATCAAATTCGTTCGATCGAATTAAAATTACGACTACAATATATCTTACCTCTAAACATGTTAGTGATAGTGCCAATTAATTCATCGAACTCTGGCTTGTGCTTCTCGAAGAAGTCAATAACAATGGCGGCCAAGTGAGCTGCGGCGTCAATAACACCGTCCAAGTACTGCCGAACAGCAGCTGAGATGTTGTCATACAGTTCCTTAAGTTGTGGTTCGATCTGTGAATGTTTTTCTGTATTAGAATGGTTTTTAGCCCTCACTTGATTGTTGTGTTAGGAAGTACACGACGCTTTATTTATGAAGGAGAGCTCAACTGTACTTACGTACAAAAATTTGAAAAAAATTAAAAAGAAAAAGGTTTCAGTTTTATCAATTTAAGATATCTTATCTGTTTTGTATGGTTTCTATTAAAATTCCTATTCATTAATTGTCTTCCTTACCTGTTTCTCGTACATTTCGCAGACCTTCTTGCTGATATCTGTGACAGCTTCAATGTACTTGTCAATGAGTGGTTTGGTCACCGTGACCAACTCATCGATCATCTTGGCGATGATTTGGATGATATCGTGCCTGGTGAAACAATATAGTTTATTAATTTTAATGAACAGGGAGACTACTGAGAATGTGGCTGTCATCTTTTAAATTTCTTTTATAATTTTCAAACATCAAAATGTTGCTTAAATGAGATTTCATGTAGCGGAATTTGAACCCGCGTCCTTTTGTCAACTCTCGGCCATCCGTAATCCCACCTTGGCAACCGATTTTCAAAATTGTATCGGTTTTATGTGCCATTATAATATTGTATCGATCGAATTCTGCCTCGTGATTATATTTTTTTACTCTTTAAAAATTTCCTATGATGTATACGATATATATATAAAATTTATTGATCGAATTATTTATTTTATCTTATTTATAAAAAGTGAAAATAGAACATAAATGACAAACACTTGTCCTTATTTACTAATGTGTAAATAATTTCGGGCCAAAATATAACCCCAATTCCATGATGGAAACTTACGCAGCCTCTGAGAGCTCCTTCAAGGTCTTGTCGTTGGTTATTTCCTCCATCAACTTCTGGAAGTCCTCGCGATACGCCTGTTCCAGTTCCTTAGCCTTGGGTTCCACACGTTTCAGCATTTGCTTGAAGTCATTACTGTTCTTTTCGCTTATCTCTTTCACCTTGGCTATGAGAGTATCCAAGTCCTTTTTGAATGCAGTCTGGAAAATGCGATTTATTTAGTAAGCACAAAGTTTATTACGCTGCGTTTTTCCTCTTTGATTTTCGCTATTAACCTTAATTTACTCAGCTGTCATGTCCTTTTATTTAAATGTTATATGAGGAGAAGTTATTTGTATGCGTCAGTAATGATACAGAATATCTACATGTACTAATTGATACCTGTTAATTCGTATCTGTTTATTATTTTATGAATGAAATTTAGTTTCATAGATTATTTGAAGTCCTAATTTGGTATTGTACTCACCACAAAGTGATTGTAGTTGTCCCTCGAGATGCCATAGTCGGAGTTGATCTGGTTATCCTTCATGAAGAGAGCGGCGTGCACGATGTTCTTTTTCTGTCCAGGCAGAACGATGTCGACCGAAATATCCACGCGCTCTTCTGGGTTCAAGTGACCGATGATGGATAGCTTGCGTTCTTTCTCGTCTGTAATAGCAATATTGAATTGTTTAATTTATAATTGAACTTTGAAATCAAGAAGCTGAATGTTCATTTCGATTAATCCAATCGTCTTTGAAAGTACTAGATATAACATAAAAACATATTGCTTAAGGTTACAATAAGTTAAGTCCTTGAATAACTACTTCCAAAGGGTATAATAGTATGGATTCAGTTTGTTACCCAGAATAAATCCTGCAGTACTTGCAGTCGATAATTATTCCTTTATATTTAGTCAGTAGGATAAGTGAATTAGAAAATTCTTGAAGTAGTTTTTCACATTAAATTAAGGAGACATACCGCTGTAACCAGTGCTGAATTCATAGTATTGGTAGTCTTTAACAACACCATATAGCTGCACAGGTTTGAGTTGCAGTAAGCTGAAGCGTAGGTCTGCTTGCTGCAAATTGTCCTTCATTACGGCTGATCCTTCCAGGTCAATGACCTTCACTACTGGTGTGTCGAACTGGAGAAGAAAAATATCCATTAGTAGAGAAACCTTCTTACTGTCTTATACCATCTTTCGTTTCGAAATCAAATGGTGTATATGCGACTGTGAGCGCTGTTACAAACCTCATAAGGATCACATCGCGAAATTATGTCATAAAATAGTAAGAAAATACTATTATATCTATAATAAAAAAAAACCTCTATTGTGTCTAGTTTTGATGTGTATAAGTATGTATTTGGTAAAAATCATGAATAAAAAATTTTGATTATGTTGCCTTTGCCAAAAATTTTAATCACTATCGTTTGTACAGCTGCTGCCATCCTCTTCTTTAAGGTTTTTTATTGAAAGAACATAATCATCATCAGCCCACATTTTTTTACTACACTGCATGTTCCCATTGCTTGGACACACTGCTTGGGTCTCTTATGAAATATGAGAGATGATAGATGCAATATGTTAACATTTCTTATCGTACCATACAATGCACTTACCATGATTTTGACGTGAGCAGGGCTGGCTTCCATGTTAAATTCAGCTCTACGGTCCTATAAATAATAGACATTAATCAAAATATTTTACAATGTTGTAAAGGAACGATTATTAGAAGCGAATAGTATCAAGCACAAAGCTAGCTTTAATTAAATATTTTCTTTATAATCCACTTCTTACACCAGGAGGGCCAAAATTTGCGTTATTAAAGAATCAACTGTTCTTTTTGTGTATATATCTACAGAACAATCATTTTTAATTAATTTGTAAGATAGACTTACGCTGCCAAGCACAGGGTGCGAGACGAGGGCCACACTGGATACTTTGACAGAGTTTTCAGATGGTCGCTGCATCGCTCCACGGACTCGGACGAGAGCCTCCTGCATGTAGATTGCATTGGTTAATAATGATTCATAACATTTAAAAGTAACATCCAATATAACATGTGATTACATATTTAATTTGACTTAAAGCATAAACATAGGGAAAAAAACCTTTTTAATCGATTGGGATTTTAAAAATGTGTATTAAAATATAATATGACAATATGAGAAATAAGTAATTAATTTATGACGGGAAAAATCTCAAAAGATTTGGAATCGAAATGGTTCGTAAAAGTTTTATGAAATAAATGAATAAGATTAAATTAATTAGGAAATAGGCCATGAATGTCACAATGCTATAACGTACCTTACGAATCTTGGGGTGGACGAATCCAACTTCAGCTAAAGCGTCACCTCCCTGGTCATTTACGTTCAGGTCCACCAGGAACCTGGCGCCAGTCTTGGTCTCAGGCCTATTCTTGTCGGGGAAGAGGCTCATCTCACCACGGATGGGGAATGGAAGAGATTTGTCTGTGGGGTATTGGACCAGGGTCTCTACAGCGAAGACGCGCTTGGGCAGTGTCATTGTTAGTCCGGCAGGGAATTCTGGAATATTATTAATATTGTATATTATATTTATTCAAATAGATTTATTAATGATGTAGCGAACAGTAATCAAAAAATCGAAATTCTAAAGATTTCCCCTTCTTTTGTGAGGAATATAATAAGACTTATGACCAACTTTATTACGTACTAGACCCTCGGAATCCGTTTAGTAGTTTCAGCGTGATTGACGGACAAACGTCCCAACAAACAACCTTTCACATTTATAATATTGGCGATTAGCTCTACTTTTTGTTACAAAAAATAATTATAAAACAGTTTCAACATTTATAGGTCTACATCAGTTAAATTGTTTTACGGTCCTAATATATCGAGCATTATCTGAAAAAAGATTTCATCAATATACTGGTCTACTATACTTACTGCCAAACTCGGGTCTGCTGTAAGCGTTCAAATGTATCTTGTCCGTCTCCCGGTTGACGTGCAGGTTGAGCAAGTACTGCGGGAACTTCTTGTCGGAGAACTCGTTGCTGACCTCGAGACCGAACTCCGTGGAGACGCCGAGCTTGCGGAGGTCGAACCCGACGTTGAAGAGGTGCTGGATCACGCCGGTTTCTGTTATGTGCAATGTTAATATTAGACGATATTTCTAATGCATTATAGGATTCTGTATTTCTCAGGAGTGGACAAGTGTAATAAATTTCGCTCTGTTATTCCTATCCAACGTACAAAGTTAAATACTAACTGCTCATAGAGATCTTGGAGTTCAATTCTGCGTGTGCGCACTGTTTCTTCTCTTCGCAGTACACGTACGAGGTCTTGTACTCCAAGTTGGTGATGCGAGCCTCAGCCACGTGGTTAAGTTCACCAACGGCAACGTTTATGAATGTCTGGAAAAAATATAATCGTTTAATATAATCGGAGCATCTACATGAATATTAAGATGGAACAGAAATGTTACTAGATTATTTGCTTTCCGAATCTACGCATTTTTTTTAATCTATTTTTATGACGATTTAATAACGTTTCTAAGCGAAATCTAATTGAATAAATCAATATTTACAATTATGTAAGGAAAGATCACAATCAATAACAAGTTATAATTGCGTGTGAGGACATGAATAGGTTCTTATAGTGTAAGTGTGTTAAGTGTGAAGGCAAAGAAAGATTTTTAATACTTAATTTAAAACTTTAGAGTGATATTACCTCGATACCCTGCTCGGAGCCCTCAGTTAGCAAAGTGCGAATGAACTTGAAGTTAGCTGGCTTCTGCGAGTCTTTAACCTTAAGAGTTCCAGACCCTTCGATTATTGTCTTCAGACCTTCCTCTTTCTTGATAAATGAGGTGCTAAGATCAAAATTGATTTATTAATAACACGGTTTTAAAGAAATTGTCAATGTCAGATAGTGACAATAAAAAATTTACATTTTTATAGGAGTGTTGGTAAAGCAACATTCAAAATAGTTGAAAGACATTTACCTTCCACTCAATACATTCTTGTTGTCATTGATCGCGCTGAATTCCAATCTCTTTCCATTGCCAGCGTCCTTGCTGGAAATGTCCAACTTGTAGTTCTTGAGGTTGAGTGTTTGCGAGTTTCCGCGGAATTTCACGAAGATGTCGTTCTGGAAACCGACCTCGAAGTGGGCGTCCACGTCGAATTTATTGAAGTTGACAAACTTTAATTCCACTTCACCGTGGTTTGCCTCGAAGTTCGAGCCCTTCATGTAGACTCTGAAAAATAACAGATTATTAGATTTCAACAGTGCCTAACTTCTGTAACGAAGGGTGTAATCGTATTAAAGTGCAATATTTACTTACGCGGGTGAAACCGCAGGGCGCAGTTAGTATTTAATAAGGCTCATTATAAATGTAGGTATTGTGTTTTAAAGTACACGGGTTTCAATGATTAATTAATATATTATCAAAGCTGGTTTAGGATGTCGTATTGTAAGAACGTATCGGTAGTTACACCGTGAAAGAAATAAAATGGTTATGCTTACCTCGCCACCTTATCTGAGCTAGGGCTAGTGTATTTGAAGTCAAACACTGGCTTGATCTGTGAAAATACCATCAAGCTCTCGGAGCGGTATACGCGACCGTCAGCGTCGATTGACAATACGCTGTCGTAGGTGTCAGGTGTTGGGTTCTGAGAAAGACGATATGATATTAAGCGTTTTAAATAGTTTTTTTAAGCTTAGTAGATTAAATAGGTTCAATTTCTTTTACTTTTTTGACTTCTTAAGTGACAATAGGGTAAATTTCATCAAAATTGGTGAAGTGTATCAAATTAAGATATTTGCTAAAAATATAAGGTGCAGAGTTATGCATCTAAAGTCTTTCTTCTACCAGATTGTATACATAAGTATTTAGGGAACTATTTATGTCTTTTTTTATTTATATAAAGACTTACCTTATTGTGCAAATTGAGAACCAGCTTCTTCAGTTTATCGTTTTGTGGGGCATTCGCGTTGACCTTCAGCTCATAGTCTCTGCCGGCGGATGATCCTTGGATGCTGAGAGACGCAGATTTGCCTTTGCCATATTGTGCTTTGAATTCCACATCCCCAGATTTAGAATCACCTGATAAATATTGGTAATAGAATTATTAAAGGGATAAAATTTTGTTGATGATTATATCAATTTATGCCATATATATTCAGAACCTTGGAATTTAATTAAAGGTATTATTATTTTAGATAAGTATAAAGAAAGTCTTTGTAAGCAATGGATAAAAAAAGGATAGTCAAATTTCTCTTGCACTTTATACCGATTTCAAAAAAAAGATGAGATTAGCAATTCTTTTGGCTTTATTAACCCGGATCTCCGATTCCGGGTCGACTTGGTGAATCGATTTTGACAATTGACATTTGAAATCGGTCCAACTCTGGACAAATATGATTTAGTAATTTGTTTATTTTTAAAAACATACCTTCCACGTCGGCCTTGAAGTTAACATCGAGTACAACAGGGTCGTGATGGGGCACGATGAGCTTCAACTTGGTGTTACCATTCTTGGTGTTGTATTTACTGCTGCCGTCGATTTTGTAGATGTCTCCATTGATTTGTACAGACTCAATGATGGTAACCTGATAAAAACAAAGAAGATAAGGATGTGTCTACTTGATCTTTTAGAAATATTTTAAAAGTTCACATGAATATAAAAGATTTGAGTTTTAATTGGAGCTGAATTCTACCTATCTTATTTAAAGGTACGTTGTTCTAAATTATAAATCGAAAAGTTAATAAAAATTAATTATTCATTTCAACTTACTTCAGAATCCTTGTTTTCGGGTTTCAAGTAAAGTAATGTAGACACGAATTTGATATCATGAGCCTTCTCAAAAGGTAGGCGGAGAGAAACGGTGAAGTCATCCAAGTACCTGAAATTGGCATTTAATAGAGTTTAAAACTGTGATGTTGATATACCCGGTAAATATTGAATACAATAAGGAAAGTGCACATCAAATTTTCTAGTTGTGTTTTCAGATTTCTCCACTATCAGTTTAGATTTATTTTTTTGTAATATCATTACGTAAAATTACTGCAACTCACTTCTTTTCGCCGCTCTCTGGGAAGTGTGCAACGTATGTGCCAACTACCTCAGCAGAGAGGTCATCACCATAGCTGGCCTTTATGTGGTAAGGATCTTCGAACGTGGTGATATCCTTGAAGCTGTAGCTACCGTCGATCAGAGCGCGCTTAGGAATCAAGTTTCCTGATACTTCACCCTGGAAATTAATTAATATATCGTATATTTAAGAACAGAACAGAATATATTCAAACTCGGATGTTCTATCCCTACTTCTGGGAATCGTTAAATTATTTAACCAAATCCAAAAAGAGGAGGATATACATTATAATATAGGTAAGTGTTTTAATACTCAAAAAATACATGTAAGCATTTATGTCAGTAGCCTAGTTTCTATGATAGAAAATTTACTAGACTTTACAGGGATTAATTAAAATGTCAAGAAACATTTATTCAGATGATTAATTAGGTATGTTATAGAATTCAATATACCTTGAATTTGACATCGAATTTCTCGCCATTCGGATGTTTCTTCAAGAAGAAGTTGCTCTGTAGATCACGACCATTTTCCAAACGCATCTCAACAGTACCTTCGTAGTCGAATGTTTTTTCAAAGTCGGTGTTGGAGAGCTTGCCCTTGTAGCTGATGATGGAAGCAGCACCTCCACGCTTGGCTGCGTCAGATAAGAGTAATTCCCCGAGACCATTGTATACCTAAAATTTGTTATTCGATTAGAACTTGGAAACTTATTCTTAGGTTTGAGAGCAGTTTAAACATAATTTGGACATTAATATAATCTAATTCAAAGGTTTATATATATACAATTTAAATAATGTAAATAATAACTGTTTTTTGTGTAATGTATCAATTATGTAAAAAGTAAATTTGATTGTATGCCTGTTCACACAGGAATACTGTTACATAGTATTTATAAGTCAATATTTAATATACGTGTTTAAGCAACAAATAAAAGAATTGGAATTTTTGTATGGATAGCAATAAAAAAGAAGATGAAAGTGTCCCAATATCAAAAAATTCAGAAAATTAGATTAGATTATTATGGTTCGCATGGCAAAATATACAAAATAACGTACTCCATCTTTAGCTGTGACCTCTCGGTTGATCTTCAAATTCAAACATCTTTCCGTCGGTAGCACGACCTCCACATTCAAGTTGCCCTTATCGTCTCCCATCAGAACACCTTCTTGGCGGAAATTGACTTCAGTCTTCTTGCCGTTGTATTGCAACTTGTTCCTGAAAATTTATTTAAGTCAAATTTGTCCGATGCAGGTATCAATCATTACAAATTATATAATACGTAATGTTTGTTTTTCGCAAATGAGAGTTTGTTCTAAATAATTACTAGATTTTCGTCCGTGGCTACGTCTGCGTAACGTAAGGAAATTACCATGGTTTCACCAACGTAATAAGTAATCTCCTCGCGTATAGTCTCTAGTCTCCTAACTATTGACACAAAAATCATATCATAGAATCGTTCCGTTGCAGCATGTATGACAAACTTTCGCATTAATAAGTAAAGATAATATGAAATACTTACTTGGAATCAATAAGCTTTTCATTCCTCTTGTTGTTAGTACTAAACTGTAGTTTCTCGTTGTTATCCTTTTCGAAGTTAAGGAATAATTCGACATCCGCGTTGAAAACAGGTGCTTTAGATACGAAGTTCACATCCGCTTTAATTTTTCTTTGAGCCTGAAAATATATTACTTTTAGTTTTCTTATTTTGTTGCTTTTGTTTTACATCTATTCATCATAGAAGAGATAGGTAGCATTAATATTGGTTATATATAACATGGAAACATTATTTACATTACTATTGTATAAAATCTTTAAATAATTTACAAACAGGTTTTATACATTCCACCTAACGCTGTTCATTTTAGTATATCATTTTAAGTCTAGTTTTTTTTCTAGATATAACATGATATTTTTATAGACTTTCTAAATAGAATCTCACCTTTTTGAATTCCACTATAAGCACACCGTTTCCTTTGCCTTCCTTGTCAGTTACTTGGAACTGTCCATTGGCGCTGATGGCATCTTTGAGAATCAACTTCAGTTGACCACTGGGGTTTTCACCACGGTTAACCTTGGCAAGGAAGTCGAGAGCCACGTTGTCTTTAGCAAACGAAATGGTCGCGTGAGCTGAATATAGATTTTCATTCTCGATGATACCGGTGTCGAAGCTGTGCAACAAATAAATCGGTATTAAAAATACATACTTTGCAAATATACTGAAAATAATTCAGTCGAATTATTATTACATTTTTTAGAAAGTATAGGATATCAGCAATTTTGGGTAAATTAAGAAATATTATTTGTATTTAACTTACTTAATATCTTCCTTCATACCACCACCAGCGAGTTTCAAATGTCCAATCGCTCCAATGTTCAAATCATTAGCCTTATTCCTATGTAAGACAACTCCAGATACTTCGTATTTAGCCATGTTTTTGATATCAATATAATTCTCCAAATTGGACTTGTCGGCGGAGACAATATCTCTCTTAACGAGAACTTCTATAGCTTGTTTATCTAATTTCAGACCTAATTTGACTCTGTAATCGCCATCTTTCTTAATGTGTCTACGGGCATCTATTTCGAAATCAAACTCCTTGTTCATATAAATTCCTTCGAGGTCCAGATCAAACTTCTTAGGGTCATATTCCAGGTCGAATTGTCCTTTGATTGGTAAAGCGTGGATTTCAACTGCAATTAATGATATAAAATGAAAAACTTTATAAATGAAATAATAAGAAGGTACTTTTAAATATTTAGTTTTATAGTATTCAAATGTTTTATAAAGGATAAATTTTTAAAGAATTTGAAAAAAGATTTGTGTGGTTTTGTGAAAACACGTTAAAAGTGAAACTTTTTTTCACATAGATATTTAACAGACGGTCGATGATGATGATGGAACTCGGCTGCTCTGACGAGCGCCCTTCACTTTATCCCTACTCCGCAGCCGACCGTCACGTGACACGATACACAGGCCAAAATTGAGACGGTGTAATAAGTTTCATTTTAAAAAATCGATCCCGAGGCGGTATTCGAACCCGTATAATTTGCCTTACCGTGGTAACTCAACTACGCGTGATCCCGCCCTTTCAATTTCATGTGCCTAAATGACACAAATCAAAAATTTCTCATGAAGGTAAATAAGAAATATTTGTACTAAGAGCTTACGTTTGTTCTTGGTGATCACGTGAGTGGCATCTGCGAACTTCAGCAGCTGGTTGAAGGTTACGCGTTGGTTTGAGTCGCGAAGATCCCCACCATAATAGAAGTCTATGTCATTGTGAATCGTCTGTGAAATAAATTATATTTGTAAGTTAACTGCATAGATATTTTACTCGGAAGAAAAATTATACCAAAAAAAATTTAAAGTTTTATAGAAATATATGTATTTTTCTTACATCTTTGGCGTTTTCAAAGTGTCCATTGATCTTAAAGTTGACGTATGGGTTGAGTGTGTTCATGAATTCCAGTTTGACGTCGTAACCCTTAAGAGAACCGCTTAAGAGGAGGTTGTGTTGGCCTTTCTTTGCTTTTAAGTCCATCTCGATAACCTTAGGCTCGTAGTTAAAGTGTCCCTCCACGTTAACTGGCTCATTCGAGTTGGGTAAGTTGACCTGCAATTATCAAAAAAAAATTAAAATGTACAAAATTTATATAAGGAATATTTTACTTTACTAACTGCGTCTCTGGTTTGAATAAAATCAATTACCTTGATTCCTTCTAAGGTATAACGCACAGCTGGTCCATTCGATTCCTGAATCAATTGTCCATCGACTTTAAGGTTCTGTCTTCCACCTTTGTCCGGCAATTCGTATTCAAGGATTGGCTTCCAGACCTTCCTCCTGTCATTGCCTTGAGCGTTGAAACCTACTTTACCATAATACGCCATAGAATCGATTTTAGCATCAACAAGAAGCGCTTGTTCTGTTGGCTTGGTGAAAAATGATATTTGTCCATGCAGAGTCTTGATCGGCGACTCCAAAGACAGCTTGACAGTTTTCTCCTCTGGGTTGTATATGACATCTCCATTAATTTGAGTGCGTCGGTTTTGAGATCCTTCGAAATTAAAAATTTGATAAATTGGCTATATTTATATATTACATGATGACATACAGAACGCGATAGTTATAATGTATATTTTATAGAACACAAATATTATTCATTGTTTATTAGCAGTGATATTAATAAGCTTAAATCTTTTTATTTACATGTTAAGTACAATGTGATTTACTTTAATGTAATGAATGAATTCATTCAATTACCTTCAGCGTCAAAGAGCAACTCGACGCCATATTTGCCGTTCTGTTTGTCTGTCCTTAAGGCTCCCTTCAGATGATAACCACGAAGGTCGTTCTTCTCAAGTGCAACTCGAATCTTGGCAGGGCCTACTACTGGATACTTAGCCAGGAATTTAGAGATTGAGCTTTGGGCTTCGGGTCCTGTAAAAATGTAACATGAACAATAAACTATGAGTTAGAAGATATATATAATAGTAGAATTTAGAAGTGCATTTTCAATATCCTCATAGTTAATGAGTATTTTTTCATTAAATAATATTCAATAAATTTATATCTAGATGTAATTTTTTACTATGAACGTTTAATTTACCTGAGAATGTGAAAGGTACAGAGAACTCTCCACACAGAGTGAGACCAAGAATTCCAGATAGTTGATCGAAACATTCAGAATAAGACTTCTTATCAGAGTCAACCTTGATTGGAGTCTGTTTTTCCATCTGTCCTTTTTCAGCTGAGAAGAATACGAGTTCATTGGATGCAGTTATGATTTCTTGTTTGTCAATTGGTAGTCCCAATTGCAGATCGAAGCCTTGACCGTTCTCAATGACCTTGGCGATGACGTGACCACCAGTAGAAGAGTGTAAGTTTACAATTCCTTTAATACCAGCTGTGACTGCATTAGCGTCAACCATCATGATCATTGAGACCTCGATGTCTGTGCTGGGAACGACCTTGATGTCAACCTTAGCATTCTGAGGGGAGCGGAGGATTTGACGAATGTCAACGTTGGTGGACAGATCTACTCGGCCAGTGGCTGATCCTACAACGTCCAATTTAATTGGTAGACCTGTAGCCGTAGGGTAGGCAAGTTCAGCATCCAAGAATAAGAGGTGAGCGCGAATTTCTTGCTGTAATACAAAAAACGAAATATTATATAGATTTAAATGAACATTTAATTCCATCTCGATTTTATAACTAGAACTTTTGTTGGACAAAATTATCGATTATTAATTGTTTATTATTAAACGAATTACTGAAATGTAATACTATACTGATTGTGTCTTAAATTGCATTTGTATTTACCTGGAAGTGTTTGACCTTGTTGATGCCATCGCTGATGATCTTTAGCACCTGGTCAAGACCCTTGTTAAAGTCGAAGCCCTTGTCGTCTCCAAGTGATAGGAACACGGCATCAGTTCCAAACAGCTTCAGGTACACGTCTAGATCGAGCTCGTTGTTGTAAGGGACTGATTCAGCTTTTACCTGGAAATTTTACTTAGTTATTTTCCGTTTTGCTATAATTTTAGGTTCGTTTTTTAGGTTATAAAATATGAGCAGTATGAAGAATATAGTTTTCTTCCGAAACACAACAATTTGAGAAGAATCGACAAAACAATTATGCTATATTTGAAAGTTTCTCAGTGATTGTGGATAATTGTACTTACGTTCTTGTCAAAGTTGTCAACCTCGCTCTTAATAGAGCGACGGCCTCTCAGGTTTCCATCAACCTTTTGGAAGGTTTCTTCAGCGCGTTTGTACAAGTTATCGTAGATCTCTTGAGGCTTCTGGGTGCGGAACATGCCCCTTGGTCCAATGAAGTGCTCAATCACGCGGTCCAGGTTGCCTTGACGACCACCGATCTATAAAGAAGAATTTATGTATAAATTTCAGCTACTTTTGGGCAGTTTTAAAGTTGCAACTGTTTATTTTCCTTTTCGATAGAAATTTACAAATAATCTAACATTTTCATATTTTATGTAATTTGAATTAATGTAACAGAAATAGAGGGCTTTTAGAAATAGTATTTGAGTATCACCTCGAAAACGTTGATATTGTGTCCGAAGATTTCAGCAGTGAGATTGTAGGTAGCAGACCTCGGGAGGAAGGAGTCCTGAGAGTAAATGATGGCCTCTTCGACGGTACCGCCGGCTCCCAATGCGTCAACGTTGTAGGAGAATTCGCGGAAGAACGAGTATTTACTATGAACATAACATACAATTTACAATAGAACAAAATATTATTTAAAATTTAATGAAATGGATTAACTATATTTAAATTTATAACCGAAATGAATTTTGGTTCAAATATAATAAATTCATTTAGCATACACAATACAATGTGAATATAGTTATATAATTTGAGTGTTTAAATTCTTTATATTGCACCTCTTCATCATCAAAGAGGCATGTCAAAAAGAATAATAATTACCGGTCATCAACGTTGAACTTGCTGGGTGTCCTGATGAGACCGTAATGCTGACGAGCGAGCTGCTTGTCGGGGTTAGCTGATGAACGGATGTGTCGCAGCGACGTGGTGATGAAACGGCCGACTGGAATTCAATTGTAAGTATAAATCTTCGAGATTTTTTACATTGCATAGTAACAAATTAATTTAATAGTCTCTCCTGGTTCAATCTTTCCTTATAAAAAGGTAACATAAGGTAGGTATTTCTAATTAAGAATTCTTATCTTGTCACGTAAAAAAGTTCAGGCTTGTACATTCAGAAAAATGGACATGCGCTTCCTTTTTTGCACGTAGGAAATAATTTTCTCGTAACTTCCTCTTTTACCAGACTTTGTGACATTGGAACTTACCTTGATGTACGGGTTCAGAGTCCAACAAAGTTTTGATTTCATTAGCGGACTTTCCACAAGGGCAAGCGATCACGGCAAGGTATGCCTTGATACGGATTTCAGAATCCAATTGTCTGTTCTTCATCAGATCCAGAGCGGTCTTCTTTAACTATATAATCAAAAATTGGGCAGAAATTTAATAACAGCTTTCAAATTGTTACATGTATTTTAATGCTACTAAAAAGTCTATCGCCTACAATTTTATGTGTATCTATTATGTTTTTAATATACTTTGCTTGAATAAAATTTACATAAACTAAGGTAGTTGTACTTTAAACTACATATTTTTGTGACTTCAGTATATTTTTCAAATTGGGATAATAAGCTATATGGTGACGTAGACCATATATTTCACACAACATATTATGTCTTGACCAGCATCATGTATACACGATTTTAGTTCTACGTTCATACTAGTTACCTTAGCAGCACAAGGGTCAGCGTGGAAGGCTTCCAGAGCAGCGACCTTCACGCGGGCTTTGACATTGTTGTCGTTGGCGCAGTGCACGAGTTTGTCGATCAAACTGTCTTCTAAGTGGCGGATGTTGCGGATGCCCTTCAGTACTGCTACCACCTGAAACATCATGGAAATTTAATAATATTCCGACTAATGATAGACATACTGATTCTCGAAATACAAAGGACGAAATTATGATGTAAAGAAATGAAATCCATCCTTAATCACTTATGTGGTAACCGATTGATATTTCTATGGAATATTTTTAATATTATATAAAATAATCGAAATAAAATTTTTAATATTGAAAGATAAATATTAATACATAAAATTTTGTGATCCTGTTATCGTTTATTCGTTGGTATCTGGAATTTTTATCATGAAATTGGTTATAATTAAATTCAGTCTTAAATGCATATTTTTTATGAGGTAGAATACTTACATTGTCCTCTTCAACCTTCGTCTTAGGCTTGCAGTTTTGCAGTTTGGCTGCGAACTTCTTGCTAAGGGCAATAATTCCCTCCGTTTTTGTGGAATGGCACTCATGAGCACGGCAGTACACACCAGCCAGAGCTCCAACTCCAAGGTAGATTTCTTTGGGTGCATCCGGAAGATCCAGTAAACCCTAGAAAGATGTTGTTTATCATATTAATGATGAGAAATTTAAATGTGATGAACTTTTTAGAAGAAGTAAGAATAGCGAAATTGACAAATCTTTTTGAAACATGAAAGTAACCTTAATGTTTAATGTTAACTGAGAATCGAACGTCAATAGTAAAACTTTTACTATCACAAAATAAATTTAAACCGTTTTACTGTTTATTGCTACACTTGAAGCAAATCATAATAACATAAAAATACTGTTAATATATGTATGGATTTTGAAACAGACCTATTATTTACCAGCGAAGTGCTTCGTAAACTATTCTTCGTATACAACAGACTTAAGCAAAATGCAATACAGTAAAAACAATTGATACTCACAGCAGCAGCCTTAATGGTGTCACTGGAGACGTGTCTAGCATTGCCCAGAGAGAGGAAGACCAGCTTTTCTTCGAGGGCAGAGAGCTGTTTGCCCTTCAGTACCTGGATGGAGGCTTCGATACTTGGCCCTGTGCCAGCGCGGAGCAAACCATCCAAGAATACACGTCTGAAATAATTATTATAGAATACTACGTTAACTAGTGATAACAGAGTTTTCTAAAAATTGTTTATATTAAACGGCGCATGTAAATTATGTTGGTTTAAAACATTGAATATTTTAAACTATAATTTGAATGAATTTTTTGAGGCGCAATGTAATTTTTTTTTTCTCCTTTTTTAATGCTTTCCTATTTTATATATCCATTCGCATGCCAGCTGTGACTGGCGAATTGTGCACATTATGTTTTACAAATAACACCACTGCACACACACATACTTTTCACAAGTTTCGTGTAAATAGATTAACTTCTTAATTTCTATTTCTCATTTTATTTCGTTCGAATATTGATTCATTTATAACATCGTTAATGTATTTCTGGACGGAAGATTAATAAGGTAGAAGAGAAGACTTCAACTTACTTTTCCAGGTTGTTTCCTTTGATTTGTCCAAACACTTTCATTAAGTCATCCTTGCTTGTTGATCTCATAATCTGTAACAAACAGTTAGTGTTAAACAATCAAATTTTATTGTTATCCGAGTTTACATAAAATGTATAATGAAAATTAGAACACAAATCAAGATGCTAAATTAACAGATAGTCCAGTAGTTTTAGGTCGATTTAGGCCTGTATTTCGGAAACGTAGCATACCTAGCTGTAAATTCGTATATACTTGTATGTTGGCATGACAAAAGTAGTCTCAAAATTCACCAATGATTCTCCGGCCGCAAGTTCAAAAATTTGGGGTCAAAAGTCAAAAAAACCGACTTTTTGCACGTTTTTTGCCAATATCTCGTTTTCAGTGGCTTTTATGCTAATTGTATTTATTAACATTTTTGTAGAAAATTAAATTCTCTACAACTTTTGTTTCAAACATTTTTTTTCATTTTGAATCGTTTTTGAGATAGAGGGCAGCGCGAGCGCAGATTAAATATTATTTGAAATCAAATGGTTGTCCCGATCGAAATCAACTAATTTATGATTTCTAAATTATTTTTTAATATATAATTATAATTAGTTTGCATTTTTTTATTAACAATTACATTATTTTTAAATATTTTTTTCATTAATGAATCGATCTATGAATTCAATACTGCACTTAATTCCTTTAATTCAAAAAAGTAATTAAGGAATATACTGTAACTACTGTACGTAACGGATTGCTAGAACCTATCATGACCATTTTACCACCTGCTCCAGATGAGTTACTCAATACGATATTCTGCAATTGCAAAACTGGTTGGGGATCAAGATGTGGATGCAGGAAAGCGGGGTTGCAATGCTCTTTAGCTTGTACCATATGAGACTGATGTTAACGAAGATAGGTCCTTTGATCCAGAAATCATGGAAGAATTAGAAACGAATCTAGGTGAAGATGACAATGAAGATGATAACGCCCTCGAATGTTTACAGCTACGAGAAGACGACGACGATGAAGAAGAAGAAAATAAAAACTCATTATTCTTTTAATTATTTTATCTGTTTTTTAAATTTTGGCATTGAAAAATGTATCGACTGCGATTTTTTAATAAAAATATTATTTAAAATTTTATTTCTTTTCTATTAATTTTTATATATTTAAGAATAATTATAAATTTATTACTATAGATTAAATTTAAATTATAATGTAATGTATATTTTCCCTCCACAAATTTATAACTACACAGGCAGGTAAGTGTTATTAAATAAATTTATACTTAATTGAAAATAAATAGTTAATGAAAAAAGTATTTAAAAATAATGTAATTGTTAATAAAAAATGCAAATTATTTATAATTATATATTAAAAAAATAATTTAGAAATCATAAATGAGCTGATTTCGATCGGGACAACCATTTGATTTCAAATAATATTTAATCTGCGCTCGCGCTGCCCTCTATCTCAAAAACGATTCAAAATGAAAAAAAATGTTTGAAACAAAAGTTGTAGAGAATTTAATTTTCTACAAAAATGATAATAAATACAATTAGCATAAAAGCCACTGGAAACGAGATATTGGCAAAAAACGTGCAAAATGTCGGTTTTTTTGACTTTTGACCCCAAATTTTTGAACTTGCGGCCGGAGAATCATTGGTGAATTTTGAGACTACTTTTGTCATGCCAACATACAAGTATATACGAATTTACAGCTAGGCATGCTACGTTTCCTAGGTGAACCCCCTAAAATGACTGGACCAAGAGATTTTTTTTACTCCTAAATTTATTAGCCAAATCCAATTCTTTCTTATACTAACCCTAACGAGTTGAGCGAAGAAACCAGCAGATTTGGAACCAGCTTCAGTGCCAAGGTGCTTGCAGGCTTCCTTGATGGCGGCAAGAACATTCTGCGCGTTGCTGTGGTCAGGCTGGCCTTGGTGAGGGTTCTCGAAGATGATGGTGCGGCTTTCGGGGCAGTTGCCTGGTTATTTGAAAAATTCATGGTTATAGGTAGCTGAAGTATATATAGGAATAATGTGTAACTTCATGGAGGAAAAATACAGCAAATAATATTTATATGTGGCCTGACGAAAAAGTCAGATTTAAAACTAATATATAGTTAATTTTTTTTTTATTTATATTATATTGTTGAAATATATATCTGAAGCTCTGGTTCTAAAGTTTTAATGCTTTAAAATCAAAAGCAACTTCAGTGTTTACAGTGAAGTCCCGTGTCCCCTAGTGGGGTATGGGGCAGATGATGTACATCCGTTTCACTGATCGATTTTCTTTAGGGACAAGTAGGTGATCAGCCTTCTGTGTCCTGCCAGACCGAGACATTTTTTTTTTGTGCGTCCCCACCGGGAATTGAACCCAGGACCCCTCGGTTCTACGCTCACGCGTTAACCACTGTACCAAGGAGGCGGTCGCCGTCGTTTAAAACTTCAGTGTTTAGCTATGATTAAATAGCCTTCTATTTCCGTTTTTGCCTAAACATAGAATAATTCATTTTATAAAATTCTTACCTCCATTGCCACCCCCTTGAGTTGTTCCAGAGAGAGTAAGTTTTGTGTTAACTGCTGCTCTAGCACCATTTTCTCCAGCCGAGAAAGGCCTGTAAACGTAGTCTTCGGAGGCAGCTACTTTCTCGGGAATGCCGTTGTTGACTTTAGTCTCTACGGTCAGAGCGGACTGAAGAATTTGGGTATTCTTGATTACCTAAAAACATATATTTGGAGAAAATTATATCTATATGAAAATATCTATATATTTGTCACAAGGGAGCCAAAACCAGTTTAGTCGTGTCTTTTAAGTTAACCACGTAAATAAAATGATTATCTTACAGCGCTGGGGTTGTACACGGCAGAGATCAAGTCGTTCTTGCCCTGCTCCCGGTACGCGCAGCGGGAGAGGTCCCGGCGTCTGTGCAGGAGTACGGCTGCGCCCTCTTGGGAGGAGGACACGTCGGTGGGACAAGCGCCGAAAACGTCGATCTAGAGAAGTTAAGGAGGTTAATTATTAGGAACAAGTAGGCAAGGTATGTAGTGAAATAAGACAAATGTTGAAAAACAGACGCGGGTTCGAATCCCGCCTCGAGATCGAATTTTTTTTTATTCTTAAAAATTTCTCATTTATGCTATAAAATTAAAAAAAATAACAAAGGTCGCGCTCCATCGATATAATGTGTTGAGATTGTTTTTAATTATTTCAATAGATGGCGTAGGTTGACCCTTTAGGCACATAAAACCGAAAGAGTAGAACAAATTCGATTATTGAGGCGAGATCACGGGTGGACAATAGGCTAGGCGTTGCTTCGTTTCGAATCGCGCCTCGTGATCAAATTTTTTCTATTCTTTAAAATGTCTCATTAGACAGATTTTGGTTATGTTTCTATGTATCAATATTACGAAATAAAGCCACCAAATATACGTCTAATAATGATTTTTTCAAACAACCAACGTAAGGCTATAAAATAAAGGCTCTAAACCTGTGTAGAAGATTTCTGCTCAGTTTGAAGAAGGGAGATGATGGCCCTCTTGATGTTAAGAGATGCTCTTGTGTCATCATCCTCAGCGCATATTTGAGAACCAACGCGGCCATCTTGGAAGCTGAATTGTACGACCTTGTCAATGCCTTTGGGTGCAGGGTATTTCTGAAAACATATATTGAGTTTAAATATAATTTAAAACGAACTTTGAAACTAGACCATTTAACCCATAAGAGGTTTGATAACAATTGGACATTTTATATTTATTATTTTGAATAAAATAATTTAAATGGTTGCTTAGCAACTGTACAACCAAGTACAATAGATATAATAAAAGTTAACCTTATTCTTGTTAGCTTGTTTTTTAAACTATTCCCTGAAATTTGTCGCTACTCAGTCCTACTTTGTTTTAAAGTTAATTATCCAAAAATCGCTTGACAATATTTTGAGGAAAATGCATTGAACTTTCTCGATCTACTAATTTTCGTTGATGCTATAGGATTAATTGAGTCTCTTACCTTGCCACCGGGCCCAGAAATAGCGAGGGCGTTGACTTTAAGCGCATGCGCACAATTTCCGAGAGCTGTCACGGCGACTTGGCCAAAAACCTTCACGTTGGTCTCTTGTTTATTAGCGCCAGTCAAGTAGACGGAGACTGTCCCTTCCACTCCATAATTGTAAGTGTGTCCGTTGAGAAAGCTTGGGGATGATGGAGCTGAAGAAAAATGCGTTGTAAAATAATTACAAGTGGTTTTTTTCATTCGCTTTTTTAAAGAGTGCAAATAGTAGAAGGAAGGCTGTTATTGTTTAAGAAAAACGATTAAGAACTTATAGCAGCTATAAATATAATAGTCATTAATTTCAACTAGCAACTTTTTAGATCATCTTCATTTTTTAGTTATTTATTCACTAGGAATCAACCCAAGGATATATCATTCGATTTCCAATTCATTCATACTCATAAATTTAAATAAAAATGGAGGATAAATTTAACTTATTTCGTAATGATATACTTACATCCTTTACACGCTATCGAGCATTTGTCTGAAACAAAAAAAATGAATTTCATTACTTTATTATATTTATTACAAATGAGAAATTTTTTGAAAGAATAAAAAAAATTCGAAAATTCGGGCGGGATTCGAACCCGCGTTTCTTGCCTTACCGTAGCAACGCCTAGCCTCTCGGCCACCCGTGATCTATTTATTACAATTAAAATATTCAACTTATTTCGTTTTTGCTTTATGATTGTGTTTATTTGTATTTGCTTATATTTATTTTGAGTTTATTCGTTAACCAGCTGTTTCTCGCAGCTTCGCCCGCGCGGTCTTAATTAATTTTCATGGTCCAAACTTTCATATCCTATTTTATCCGCTTGGGGATATAATTTATCAAAATCGTTTCTTAGCGGATGCCTACATCATATCATCTATCTGCTTGCTAAATTGTAGTGCGTGGATAGATCATTCAGTAAGTCAAGTGACCTTTGCAAGTTCTAGAATGTTCAATACTTTCAAATCAATCAATTCGCCTTATAATTAGCCTTACTATTATTTTCAAATGCATACTTAGTGCTCCTAATATTACGATGAGTAATATTATACAACCTTTATAACCGCAATTAAATTGAGTGTACACAATGAAATTATCATAATTAATACTATTAATATACTTATTTTAATCGTTGATTAATTGATGAAAGGAAAACTCGTAAAACTATTTGCAAATAAATATATTAATCGGAGTAAGGTACATTTCCTCGGTTTATCAAATACTTTGGGTCAAGGTACAGATATGGTGGATCAACAAAGTTAGTTCCGTTACGGGTCTTGGGGTCAGAAGCATGCAAACATATGAATCATTCATTAATAGTGTGTATAAGAAATAACATTTACTTCGTTTTGACTAATAAACATTAAACTAGCTCATATTAAGATTTATAATAAAGATTTGAAATTTTACTGCTTTGCTTATCTATCTACCAAATAACCTTTAAAAAAGGACTGTACTTTATCTGAGATTCGTTTGTCGAATGTTCTATAAAATAATCATTTCAAAAACGGTTCTAATTGCCCTCTTTCAAAATTTTATTTACGTTGAAACCAAAGAAAATATCGTCAATAGGACCGATAAAATATCTTTCTAATGTTTATGTTTAGGTACAATTTATTCCTATATTTGTATGAATATAATCTAACACCTACGCAAGTTTGAAGGCTACATTATAATGGAAATTGTAAAATATCATTTAATCAATATCTCATAACAGCGGTTGGTACTTAATTTGTTTCAAAACTATTTTTCGAACATAATAAATAGGAATCACTATCAAGAACATAAAAGTACACAAAATATATATAGTATTTTATATTATTTATTATTTTCACTATTATTTATTGCATTTTTTAATTTTGAATACATTTATGCTCTGACCTGCTCCGGTCCTTTACTCTATAATATGTTGTCTGGAAGATATCGCTATTTAGCTATAAGACGCCATTTATAAAAATATAACCGAGGTGTCTTAATTTCAATGTTATACAGAGTTATAAAGCAGGAATAAATAAACAAATAATCATGATATTGCATAGCTTATCTCTCATTTGGTACTTAGCCCATAGAATTCTAGACATTTCAATTGAATCTCAAGTTGATCATAACAGTGCTCGAAGCGCAGTTTTATGCAATTACCCAATTTGCTGGGGGGACTTTATTGGCCGTATTTGGGGTCCCAGTGGACGGGGTCCTTGACTCCATGTTTGCTCGCATCGGAAATATTGTGTTCGGTTATCATAATAAATACTTATCTATAGACAGGAATACTTATGATACGTATAGTTAAAAACGATTCTGTTAAAGATACATATTGTTTTATAATGGATATAAAACACGACTTTTTCATCCTTTTCTTAAGAATGTAATGCCCATTACACTTAAGAAATTGCTACGATGTATATTTACAATAGTTATACATCGAGAATATAGTTTTTTATTATCTTTATACAATTTGTAAAGAGAAAATTAAAAAGGTGTGTATTTGTTTTGAAATACATAATTCGATTATGTACGATTCTATCAAGTATCTTCACTGAATTTTATTTTATTGCTTCGCTAATCAGGGCTATATCTTTTAGATATTTTAACATTTATCTAATCCCGATATTTTGCTAACAGACTAAATGTAAAGACCTTTTTAATTATAACTGTTTAATTGTTTCTATTTTTTTTTTTTTTTTTTTTGTTTATGTCACAGTCGGCAATTGAGCTGGTGGGACGCCTGATGGTAAGCGCTACCACCGCCCATGAACATTTGGTGAGGCGTAAAGTCGATTACAGACCTTACGCCTCTACAAATGGATTATCTATCATTCTCCCGTTTTAACACGATTTTATTAGTAATTCAATATTTGTACACTTATCAAGGATCAGTGACAATAATTTCATAAGTTTGTCTTATTATCCTTATAAGGGTCGCCAGAATTAAATGGTTTTCTTAAGATATCCTGATTTTCTTCCTCTATATAAGGGAAGATGAGACAATTTAGTTGATTCTTTTAATTATGTTCTGCTAATTTTTAAAACTACATTTATATTTATTCATATCATAGAACCCCATATTACTTAATACCTATAGGCACATAACTCTCGTTAACCAATTACTGCAAATCATCTTATCATATCATGACCGGGCTGTAATTTAGGTGCTAGCTTTCCGCCCGTGGCTTCGCCCGCGTCGTCAAAGAAAATAAGTCATTTCATACGTTTAATATCTATCTATCGGAATTTGTTAAATTCAGAGTCAAATGCACATCATTATTTATCTTAGCGGAGGAATAAGAAGGTTATCAGCGATAAAAAGCCACATCAACCTCGAATTTGTTAACTATGTCCAGATACATAAACATATGATGTCATTTGCAATGTGAAAAAAGGATATACAAACAAAAGTTAACACTATATCTACATAAATAAACCGTACTATGAAGAGCATTCTCTACCGGCAAACCATATAAAATTATACGTTTAATGAGTCTCGTTTTAGTACCGTTAACAGTTACTCAATGTTTGCTTCTTCAACCGACATATCTCTCCTCAACATATTCTAACAAAAGTTATGTGACCCCTAATTTATTGTATTCGTATTTTGCATCCATACATTCCCTTTTTACTTCTATACAAGTTGGTTCACCAGATAGTTCCCACGTTGCTCAGCTCTGCTAATTTGTCAATCAATGAAGCAAGCGGACGCATCCGCGCGGGGACCATTATATCTCTGTTTGTCTACACTTTACACCTGTTATATTACATCGGATTAAGACACCTGAATATTATACTCGAAACCGAACAAGAAGTGAAGCCAAAGTATTTAATAGGAAAACCTGTTACGGGGAGATAATAATACCCAAAGCGTTTCGAATCGGTTATTTTAAAACTGACTTAATTTTTGTTGCATGGATGAATAAATAAGTATTATTATTAATCCCATTTACTTCTTTTAAATGTTAAATGGGAAAATTCAATTGTCCTAACTATGCAACAATTTAGTGACATTCATAAAACTTTACTATAAATCATCGATATACATCCATCCATCCATAATTGCAACGAATGCTAATAGCATAATAATGTTATTATTAGATAGGAAAGAGCGGACAACTGAACTGGTGGTTTGATTGTCGGTAGAGTATGAAGATTTGCAGAGACCCTGCATTATTAATGTGAGATTTGAGCACGATTCGGCACGAATTCCTCCCGTGAAATAGTACCATGCTTTTTTTATAAAAGAAAGCGGACAAACGAACAAGTGGTGCGCCCATTATCGAGCGATCACCACCGCCCATGAGCCCTCACAAGAGTCCCTGTGAAGGTGTAGCCGGCCTTTTAATGAAGAGGTTGATATTTTTTTTGAATTTATCCGGATTGTAAGTGATGCTACTGTGTTTTGTGCGTGAGAGAGGCTCATTTCCTTTTCCGACACCCTTCCCAGACTATTGCTAATTTCCAGTCATCAGTCTTTTCTTTATTCCCAGTCCCACAAAGGCGTATTCGCTGAGACATAACCTCTGCTGTTCACGGGCGTTGGTGACACCTCACCATCAGGGGAGCCACCAACTCAGCCGCCTGCTATGAGAAAAGATACGCATATGACCTCTGCTCCTGCGTTCTCCGCTCAAATGTCATTACACAAAGATACCTGAATAAATTTCGATAAAATTTCGGATACATACTGTTTATATTAACTACTTATGTTGCAATTAACATCAAAATATATTTATACCGCGAATATTTGATAAACAGGTCAAAAGCTAATAGATAAGTAACAATGGAAAGTTATCTACAATGGTCATTGCCAAGGTTTCGACTTTAACGAGATAAAATAATTGAATACTGAAGTGTTTTTAAAATCTTTAAATCTTCATTTTATTTAGTGGGTTTTACATTGGTAACAGTGGATTGTGGCTTAGCCCCTCTCTGTTGAGAAGACCTGATTTATACAGAGATTTAGAGAAAAATCATAATTTTGAAATTAAAAACTTTTTAACGGATTTTAAACGCGATTTATTCATTATATTATTAACCCGACGTTTCGAATCGCGTTTAAAATCCGTTAGAAAGTTTTTAATTTCTAAATGTACAATACTCGCGTAAAACCAAACACAAGAAAATACTATGATAATTTTGATTTATTACGTAAATATTATTATTTGTATATACTTAGAGGGAACCACAGATTATAAAATTGCTTATTGTTTTCTTTTTTCAAAAAGTTTGTTTTTTTTTAGACCTGCGTTAGTACTACAGATCTCTTACTAACACCCTTTAAATGAGTAGAGAGAGACTACAGACTTTTTTTGACTTTTATTGCAGCATTACCCCAACCGGTGGTTAAATTTTATATGTATTATATATATATTTTATCGATTCAAAAGCTCTTCTGAAGGTAGTCTAGTTGATAAATAGACATTTTGAGTTCAACTTATGAGTTTGAGTTTGAACAGTGCTAAATATTTTTCAAACAGACTCAGCAAAATACAATGAAAAATGCAACTTAAGTTTTACTTAAAAATCTGTAACATAAAGTTGCGGATTAGCAAAAGCGATGCGATAAACTTTAATGTAGTCTAAAAATATTTTTTTTATAATGAACAACCGTTAGTTCAAATAAATCTTACTATTCCTTTATTCTTGGACACAAAGAAGAATGGATCTTATCTCTTTGTTCTCTAAAATTAAAAGTCTTGTTTGTGCTGCTTCTCGAGTCCTAATTAGCTTTAAATCATTTCATGTTTGGAAACTAACTTTATCAAAAGACAATACAAATTACAAAGTAATCGTCTTGTAAATAAGCTTTTTATAAATAAACTTATCGGAAATTGTACCTTTCCATGTTGACTCTTTCTCGCGCATACAATGTAATCTTGCATATTGAACTCTATGTTGCCTGATTAAAGTTCAAACTCGCTTGGTGGATAATGACAGTGACATTGATAGCAGTATCTCGGGTCAAAGTGGAATATTATCTTGGAGTTAATTGCGAATACTGTTATCAGTGTTAGCAACAGTTCATTTTCTTATGAAAGCGATACCTTTTAACCGTTACGTAAGCTTTGTATAAGGCTTTGTCTCTTGTGAGCTCTTTTTTGTATACATTGCGGGTATTTTCCGATTTTTTTTTAGATATTTTTAAGTATATTTCATATAGTTGCATAATTATTTAACAGGAAATAATTATTTTATAGTAAATGTATAGTAACTGTTCATTAATCTTATGTACATAATGTTAAGTGTAGCTGTAATAACAGCTTAGCTTGTGATATTTTATTATAAACTTATAGCTTTAAATATCTTAGTGATAGCATTTCACGAAGAGGCTGATTAGCTTTATGAATAAATTTCTACAGAGATTAATCTGCAATGAATATTATGAAACGCCATAAAACCATATTTATATTACATAGCTGTTATAAAGTTATAGCTTCTCGCAAGAAATCGAAATATTACTATAACATTTTTTATTTTATTTAAACTGAATAATATAACATGCAATTTGGTATATAATTTTATATTTTTTGGTATATTTCAAAGTAATACATGCAATTTCTAACGATTATACTTCATACTCTCGGATAAATGTATTGCAAATTGTTTTATAAATTCGACTTGTTTATGTCGAGTACCCACATTAATTTTAATTTAGCGATTGGCATGAAAAGAAATTTAGACATCATATAACCATATAATATATGTAATATTTTTAGTACACAATAAAAACAAATTAAAAAGTACAGAGTCTAGTCTACCTGCGAAAAAGTACTACATCACATATGACAAAATTTTAATTTATTACATAAAAATATGTATATAAACCTTAAAATATAAAAATTGCTAGCAACCTTAATTTAAATAACAATCGAGCGTTTAAATATTTAAAAATCTTCAAAAACTCTTCACCACAAATAATGACTTGATAACATAAAAAAAGACTCGCCGGCATTTATTAAAATGTATACATAAACTTACCACTTAAAGCCGGCCTCCACAAAACCGTCAGCAATAAAATAACACTAAAGCTTAAACTATTCGTCCCCATATTTAGGGGTTATCACTATTTAATCAGTCTATACGGATACTACGCGCTCCTGCCGCGGCGTCTCAACGACAAATGCACCAAGAGACTCCCCCCACCTCCTTATATAGATGCAGCGCCATCTACCTATTCGATTTTCAAATTAAGAATCCTCAATATCGAAGTTTGTTTAAACTATTTATTTAGGAGGTGACAAAGGTTGAAATAGCCGTTGATTAGAAGACATCGTTTACGATTACACGCTGTTGGGTAATATTCCGTGTGATGGATTTATTTTTATTAAAATGTGATTTGTATACTTTGTATTCGAAGTGTAATGGTACTGGTAATCTAAACTGATGTTAGAAGGAAGAGTTTTTTTGTAGTATTTTCACACAAAAACTAGTGGACCGATTTGAAGAATTCTTAAACGATTAGAAAGCTGTAACTTCACTGTGTGACATATATGTACCCCGGGCGAGGCCGGGGCGAATACCTAGTATTTGTTTATAATTATGAAATATATATTAAAAATCCTTCATTATAATATACACAGTGTCCGTGTAGTCGAAGGAAAATACAGATTCGGAGTTTTCCCCGAAGTTCACGTTTCCATGGGTCTTTTCTGGGTCTCGAGCTATCCTCCTACCAAATTACATCCAAATCGGCTCAGCCGTTCTTGAGTTACAAATAGTGTAACTAAAACGACTTTCTTTTATACATACAGATAATGAATTACATAGATATGGAAGTAAAGTCAATAGAACAGATAGATAGACAAAACTTTGGAGAAATGTTAGTTATAATAAAGGTATTGACTGTGTACTACTTAACCCATATGTAATAATATATTATGTATTTTATAAAAGCTGTTATCTAAAGTTAAAAACACTTCACTCTAACTTATTAATCTTTAAATAAAAATCATCGGTTCAAAGGCCTTTTGATACTTATCAAAGATAGCAAAGTTAAGAGGAAATGCCATAGCTCTATATGGTTAGTACCATGCTGCGCCCCGCGGTTTCACTCGTGTAAGTCTGTATCCCGTAGGAATATAGGGGTAAAAAGTGCCTGTGTATTTTCAGTTGTCCAGCTATCTACGTACCAAATTTCATTGCAATCGGTTCAGTAAATTTTGCGTGAACGAGAAACATACCCATATACCTACATAGAAACATACACATATACCTACATCCATCCTCACAAACTTTCGCATTTATAACATCAGTAGGAAGTACGATAGGTTATGACAGGACATATGGTTCAAATATTTAACCAACTCTTAATAGTGAAAAGAGGAGAATGTTTCTGGCCGTGGCGTGGCACGCGCGTGACACACCTAGTGCTTTTAATAAATAACATAAAATGTTGTGAAAGTTTGTTACTTTGGATGTTTTTCCGTCAATCACTTTGAAACTACTGAACGGATTTTGATGAGATTTGGTACATATGGAGTATAAGCTGACTTGGGTGATAGAATACTTTTGTCGCGATTAAATGCTCCCTTGGGATAAAACTTGGTAGAAGATAAAGTTTTCTCTTACAATGTTAGTGTGTGTGTAAAACAATAAATATAGATTTACAATAAACGCAATAACTCTGTTTTATTGATAACCTTTTTAATTAGGTATTATATTGTTTTATTGCGTTTAATTCATTCACAAAAAATATATCCAGCCCAATGGCTTCATATGGATTCTGTGTTATGATTTCCAATAAAAAATCCTACTAATATTATAAATGCGAAAGTTTGTAAGGATGCGTGTGTGTTTGTTGCTCTTTCACGCAAAAACTACTGAACCGACTGCAATGAAATTTGGCACGTAGACAGCTGGACAACTAGAATAACATATAGGCAACTTTTTATCCCGACATTCCTACGGGATACGGACTTACGCGGGTGAAACCACTGTTCGCTGCTAGTATTGTATATATTTCTTACTGATTACTAAAAACTTACTATTAATAACAAAAGAAATATTAAACGCGAATGTTTGAGATAAACCGCATTCATAGAAATAAAAAGCTCTGTTTCAATGGACTTAATTTAATTTACTTATAAATAGGTTAGTTAGCTATTATAATAAAGACAGTTTTGTAGATTTATGTGATCTGATTACTTAGCGAGTGAAGCCGAGGGCTAAAGGTAGGTAAGGATATGAATGTTATGTACAATATAACTAATTTATTATCTTCTTTACATATCAAGCTATTGGTATAATGATGATATAATACGATGATGATGAAATACTGTAATTAATTAATTTATTAATTATTTGAAAAGTCCAATTGTTTACACTAACACAAATACAAGGGAAATAAACAATAATTTTAAATAAAATAGGCGTTAAATAAGGAACGGTTATGATTATAAAAAATATATATACAAGTTATAATATAAAATAACTGTTTGTTAAGAAAAACTAAATCGCCTTCAAATTGTAAGATCTAGACTCATTTTAGAAATTTACCAAAAACTGTTCATCCAGTCAGAAGCTCTGAGGTAATAAAGCCAAAAAAATACTCTCAAATTGTCTCCTAGTCGGTTTGTAATCGACATTGAAGCTTTAACCGACCTCGACAGAAACAAAATAATAGTATATATTTGAGTCTAGCGGGTTTTTTAAGCAAACAAACAAACAATTGCACTTATTAAGGAAATTCCCGGCATTTACTTATCTCCGGATTATCTCTTCATAGAAAGTCTTTCATTGTTAGGGTAAAAGCAAAAGTGAAGTATTCTGGTTATATTATAGTCGGTATTTGAAACTATTGAGTTTTTAATACTGAATGCAATTTTTAAACATTTGTAAGATATGATAAAACCACCCGAATGTTTCAAATACAGGAATTATTATTTTAATTATATTTAAAGACAGGAATTATTTACATTTTCTCAGAAAAGCTAACAAAATCCTACTGAAACGAAACAAAACAATAATTAGGGTAATTTTCTGTTCTTTGTGTATTCATAAGACTTCAAAAAGGGATCAAATCAATTAAGTATATTTTTTTTGTTCGTTACGTTACTTCGGAAATGATTCTTGGGTGAACCGGTTTCTATGATTCTTCTTATATACCTAGTCTTGCCATAAATATTGTAATAAAGAAAAAAGAAAATTGTTAACTGCAAATAACATTTATTA